>NW_020884879.1:7383225-7544894 GCF_003945725.1 Corapipo altera | reverse complement strand
TTGTTAGAGTTAGGGTTAGGTTTTGGGTTAGGGTTTAGGGTTAGGGTTAGGGTTAGAGTTTTGTTTAGGTTTCGGGTTAGTCCGGGTTAGCAAGGGTTAGGGTTACGGTTAGAGGTAAGTTTAGGGTTAGGGTTACGGTTAGGGTTAGAGTTAGGTTTAGGGTTAGGGTTAGGGTTAGGGTTAGGGTTAATGTTTGGATTTAGGGTTAGCATTAGGGTTAGGGTTAGGGTTAGGGTTAGGGTTAGGGTTTGGGATAGCAAGGGTCTGCAAGGGTTCGGGTTAGGGTTAGAGTTTGCGTTATGGTTCGGTTTAGGGTTAGGTTTAGGGTTAGGGTTATGGTTAGGGTTAGGTTTAGGGTTAGTGTTAGGGTTAGGGTTAGGTTTAGTGTTAGATGATCTGTGACCCCTCAGGGGACCCACACTGGAGTAGTTTGTTCCTTAAGGACTGCACCACATGGAAAGGACCCACACCGAAACAGGTCATGTAGAACTTCAGCCCATGGGAAGGAGTCATATTGGAAAAGTTCGTGGAGAACCACTTCCTGTTGGAGGGACCCTATACTGGATAAAGCGAAGAATATGAGGAGTCCTCCCCTGGAGGAGGAAAGAACATTAGAAATAACATGTAATTAACTGACCTCAACCTCAATTTCCCAATTCTCTGTGTCCCCAGCAGGGAGGAGGTAGAGAAAATCAGGAGTGAAGTCAAGCCTAGGAGGAAGGGAGAGGTGGGAGGGACATGTTTTAGTGTTAGGATATCCTACTGTCATTTGATTGGCAATAAATCAAACTAATTTCTGCATGTTGAGTCTGTTTTGCCCATGGTGGTAATTGGTGAGTGACCTCTTCCTACCCTTATCTCGACCCATGACCCTTCCATTCTATTTTCTGTCCCATCCAGCTGAGGAGGGGAGAGATAGAGTAGCTTTTGTGTGCACCTGGTGTTTAGCCAGGGTCAACCCACCATACCTGGATTTAGACACACAGTATAAAATCAGGATGGCTTTACAGAAAGTACTACAATTCATGCATTGAAAATTGCACATTTCTTACCCTGTGCTCACTAACTGTAAGAATCCCATCATTCCCTCTGAAAGGAAAAAATAACATAGTTTTTCATAACTGTGGCAGAACCACAGATATTTTCAGACGCTTCTGAAAGTTGTCACTGCCAAAAGTTCCCTCCAGATTAATTCTCATTTCAGTTTAAATCTCTTCTGTTGTTATCTGGCCATAGGAATACCAATTCAACCAATTGTCTCTGAGAACAAAAAAATCCTCATTTCCAGATATTCATTACATATATTTGATTCTGGTCTAATACCAATACATTTTCTTACAAATTTTAAGCATTTACACGATTCCAAGATAAAACTGAATATACAATTGAAATTACATCAGTTTAAAAATTCTACTTGTTGAACCTCTTGGATCATTTATAAGTATTATAGTCAAGGGAGAGTTGTTTTCTAGAGTGTGACCTAGCTAGTGTGAATAGCTGTAATTTCTTTCAAAATGAGTAATGTGTCAAACTCACCAAGGGATCGCCTTCGTTAGTGTGACAGGAAATGGAGGTGGACATTTCTATTAGCAAAAACCTATTAGATTGTCCAGATTGAAAATTGCAACTCTTAATCAATGACTGCAAATAAATTCATCAAAAATAATGAAAAAGAAAGCCTAGCCAGGTCAAATAAGAAGTCTGGTTGTCCTTCAGTTAAGTTTTCCCAAGGACATAATGAGAAATAAATCCACTGCCTTGCATTAATGAAGCCTCAATGAGAAGCAGCAGCAGAATATCAACCTCTCATGTCTGGAGAAAAATATCCCCTATGAGACGAATAATGTTTCTGGAAGGGAAGTATGTATTTCCTGAATTAGCTTCAATAAAATAACACTTACATAAAATCATATTAATTTCAGCAGGGTGTTTAACATTTCTGCTGGATCCATCTGACAAAACAAAAATGGTGTGTAACGAAAATGTGCGTTGAAGTTGTTATTCACTCTTGGAATCAGAGTAATATTAACTAAGTTTAACTCAAATGTTTCAGTTTATACATAGCTCTTTCACCAAATTACAGTCTTGCTATGAACTCTTAAGGGCACATTATTCCATATTTTTAATTGAAACTGCCCAAAATTTATAGTTTGTCAGCATAAGAAAAATTAAACTTTTCTAATGCCTGCAGAGAGCTATATTTCACTAGCTGTCCTACTCCCTGGGTACTACTGTTGTCAATTATAGGCATTTCTGAAGTGCAAAACAAACATGGGAACACTTTGTTCCTCAGTACTCTCTGTTTCACTGTCTGAGTAATTCCCAGATGACTCCATTACACTCTAAGGGGACACACTGGATTGGTTTTGGAACTGGAGAACAGCTATTTGACTGTATTAGAAACCAAAAAAGTTTCATTTCTGTATATGTAGTCCTACCTGAGTATCTCTGATGTTGTGCTATAAGATTTCTAGAGATGTTTTCAAATTTTTTTGTGGCAACTTCTGTAGTTCCTCTGAATGTTAGTTTCGTTTATTAGAAAATTCCTGCTAGAACATAATCATTTGTAGGTAGAGCTATTTGCAGAAGCACACAAAAACTGCAACAGAGGCAACAGAGATGATTTTCATATAATTCCTATGTAATTCTGATAGTACAGAAGGAATAAACAATGCATGAGTGTGCAAAAATAACCCCAAACCTCTCCAAATGGACTCCTTCCTCCCCTCATCCATTTTCTCACATTTACAAAGCATTAGTCAAATCTTCAGCCACAACTGAGAAATTGATCTGTGATACACAGGTGATAAACAGGTGCCTGAAAGTACCCCACATAAGAGTTTTTCCTGATTCAAATCAGAGCTGTTTAATAATCTTCTATTAATCACCACTTGTAAAAGTTCACACCTATAGTTGTATTTTAGAAAGGTTCTGAATATACTTTATTTGATCAGTCCTGGCTCCTAAACTGGTACTTGACAGAAGTGCTGCATCCAAACTGTGGGGCAGGAAGGTTTTGTGGTGTTCTCTTACTTCTGGTTCCATTCCTTTTTTCATGATAGGAGACCTGTCAGAGGGCACTTGCTGTTGCATACTTATGTTTTTATCTAAAAAAAGGATAGTGTGTTGGAAAAACACAGGAGAAAGGTGGAGAAACACAGGAAAAAGGTGGAAAAACACAGGAGAAAGGTGAACAAACCTCAAAGGAAGGATGGTGCACTCCTTGGTCTCATCCTAACATTTAATCAGGATGCATCTGGTGTTTATTTCCAGAATTGGAGGCTGGTGAGTGTTTCCAAGTTTATTGGTTACCTACCGCATCAAAGTTTTGTCTGTCCTTTCTAATTCTTCGTCTTTACATAGGCACTATTATAACAATGGGTGCCTGAGATGCAATGGAGGTACCTGGTGCCAGCATCTGCCCTTGCTTCTCCAGGGCAGAAACAGATCATAAATCAAAGACAAATATCAAAGGCAATTGCTAGCCATGTTCTAAGCAGAGCCTCATCTCTATAGGGACTGTTTACTGAATACTCAGGAAGCAAAAATTCCTCAGCAGACAGACTCTATCTCTCTTATCTGTCTTCTGTTTTGAACTCTGAATCCTGCTTTCCACCTTGGTGATAACCCAGAATTTCAAGTGCTATTCAGAAATATATTCCCTTTAATGACAAAATACTACAAATAATCAGTCTGTTAAAGAGACAGAACACATCCAGTTCCATAGACCTGATGAAATTATTTCTATGTTTCATCAAAGTACTTACATGTTTTTAATTCTTTCTGCAATCAAAAGTCTTCCACTAACAATCCCAAAGTAATGTGCAGATGGACATTCTCATGAGTTTAGCAGTATTATTAGTGTTAACACACTAAAACTTCTGCATGTGGTGTAACATATGAAGTGAAAGATGTTACTATACACTACTTCCCAATATGTCAATAAAAAGGGAGACTTCATGGGTGATAAAGAAAAAGGGACAGGCATAAATGGTCCTCTAAGTTCCAAATGCCTTGCTTATTAAGGGAAACATCTTGTAAAGTTTATAACAACTTAGGAGTTTTTTTTAATTAAGATGGTAACAATAACTAATTTAATATGAAATTGATGACTTTCTTATAAAATTCAATGAATTTAAATATCTATATTTGAAATGAAGGCATCACAACTGAAATAGCAATTCTATATGTTCAAGGATGAAATCTTGCTTAGTGCACTATTCTGTATGTAACTATGCATGTATATAAAAATACTACTAATGCAATTTTAGCAATACATAAGCCCATGCAAGTACAAAGAAATGGTAATAACAAGATCAAGCTACACAAGGGGCATGGATTCCTATTTCCTTTTGTGATTTTGATGGGTTTTATATATATCCATCAACAGAAACATCACCATCTGCCATAAAATACAAAGAATTTGCAAAAAATCAAGAGATATAATTGTTACATTTCCCCTTGCAAAGGCAGATTCTTATGGTTTTATGTCTCAGGATGCTTCCTTGACACAAAATACTAATACAAAATTTTGAATCATTTTAGTGTTTAAGTAGTAGATGTTGTTCAAAATGCTGGTGGTTTGGGAAGTATCAATCCTCGTACACCTTTAATTACCTTTGTGGTGCGTCTTTAGCTTTCTTTTTTTCAGACAGTATATCCAGGAGAGTTGCAAAGGCAGTAGTTAAAATCTACCAGAAGCTCCTGCAGAAAGCAAAGAACTGGAAAAAATCTTTTCAAACAATACTGTCACCTACTTAAGTTCCTAGATTTATAATGGAGGATTACTAACCAGTGGATAAATTATCACCTCTTCAATAAAGTGTAATTTGCACAGTTTCTTTTTTCCATTATCCTTCTTGGTTCTTCTGTATAAACATTTAGCCGATATCATAAAGTACTTCCATTTGTGAAGACCATTTTCTTCCTCTTGAAAAGCAGTTTTAAACACCATACAGATATTATAATTCAAATAACTCAATATGTAGGACGCCAAGAATAGAAATTCAAAAAATAAATAACTTTATAGGTCACTTTCCTCCTGACATGTGCCTAAAGCCCTCTAAAGCTTGGTTTTCCATAGGCTTCCTTTATGATCCTTCTCAAACTTCATCCACAAAAGAAACATTCAGTTCTCTGGAAAACACTAAAAAAATTTAAATGTTGACAGTTCGATCACTGTCGCAAGCTGAGACTTTTATTGAGGAAACCCAATTATTAGCCTATCTATCAGATGACGTACAGTCCATAGAAATCATACATTATTTACCTGCACATATCTTCATATACTTGTACAGAAAACTGAAGATTCAGATCATAAAGCTGGGTAGTGTGCAAAGCAAAAGGCAGACTGTAACATAACAGCTCGTTAGTGCACAGCACTACAACATTCCTGAGCAAGGTTACTGCAGGTTTTTTATTAATATTTGCTTGTTTTTTGCAGTTATAATATAATGTTTCATGTTACAGGGGGAAAAAAAAGTGAAGTGTATTTAAAATCGTAGAATGGTTTGGGTTGGAAATGACCTTAAAGATCATCTAGTTCCAACTCCCTTGCCATGGGCAGCGGCATTATCCACTAGACCAGGTTAATCAAAACCCCATCCAATCTGGGTTTGAACAGTTCCAGGGATGCGTCATCCACAGCCTCTCCGGGCAACTTGTTCCAGTGCCTCACCACCCTCACAGTAAAGAATTTCTTCCTCATATCTAATCTAAGACTGCCTTCTCTCTGTTTAAAGCCATTGCCTCTTGTCCAATCTAGTAAATGTAGCAGAACATTGCCTATTCAGGAAGGATCATGTTCAAAATACAGTTCCTATTTTTTAGTAATTTTTATAAAGTTATTTTAAAATTATCATAATTGAATATTGGAGACAATAGAGTAAATATATACTTGTTATAACTGACCATTATCTAGAGACGTTTCCCTGTCTCTTCTTTACATAGGTGTGACTCCTTTAAATTACTCCGTAATACTTGAAGAATTAACTCTTCTTAGTATCTTGGGATATGTTTTTTAAAACCAGTCATAAATCACTCTGTGCTTTCAGTGACACAAGACCTGTGGTCCCACACTCCAATACTAATCCTTTTTATAAAGAGTGAATTCACAAGTATTTTAAGTATAGTCATTTTAGAACAGGTTGAGAAGACACAAAATCTTCTTGGATAAGTGTAATGCGAATTAGAAGACAAATGAAAACTACTCTTAACTACAAGTGTCTGCTGTCAAATAGGAAAAGGTAACTTGTTAAATTTATTTGTAGATGCTTCCTTATGAAAGGAAGAGAATAGAATGAAGACTACAAAGAGAAAAAAAGGAAGACTAGAGGGCAGTGATGAAAGAAGAGTCTTAGAGAAATAGCTTTTTTCACAAATTAAACATTTGCACTGGTATGGAGCAGACTCTAGAACAGAAAATGCTGAAACTATGATGATCAAGAAACCATCATATACATCAGATAGTTGCATCACACATTATGACATTTAAAAAATTAAATCCATTGACTCCCAAAGACAGATGTCACCAACAGATGAATACCATACTTCCCTTAAGATGGAAATAGAAGAAAAATGCAGATGAGAAGACTTTGTTGAAGTAATGCCACTGATTTTAATAAAGTTACTGAGGTTGTAAGTGTAAGCCCTGGAGATCTATTTAGGTCATACCTGAAAAAGGGTTCAGTATCTCTAAAAATAAATTAGGTACTTTGAAAGTGAGGGCTGACTAAGGAGATACCAGTAGTTGTTGAACATTTTAAAACAAGAGAGACAGAAAAAAAAATCCAAATAATAAAGCCTCATATTAAAGGTGATATTAGGAAAAAAATTGAGAGGTAACATTTTGCTGCTGTAACTTTGACATGAAGTTTTATATTTGCACTGATCTTCTTTCTAAGCTATTCCGCGTAAAGATTCTCCATCCAGGCCAATCAACAGCAAATCTTCAAATCAATTTCTAAAAAATCCACTTTTTTTTTCCTGTAGCTTTTCTAAGTGGTCTGCAGCTAGAAAGCTGCTCTTCTTTTTTTGGTGCAACTGCTTAACAGAAACCCGAGACATTTCCTGTCAGCTGAGATGCAGTCAACAGTATTGGGTACCCCCTGAGGCCGCCCTGTTTCTTTCTGTGGGATCCACAGTGCCCTGTGTGGTGGTGAGGTGCATGGCAGCAGGAAAGGCATCTTCCTCCCTGCTCCTGGACGCTCACAGCCAGCATGAGAAGGCATCAGTGAGTGGCTATGCTGCCTGGATGGGCTGGAGGGTGTTTAGACAGGCTGGTGGCCTGGGGAGAAGGTACCTAGTTGTGGATGAGAACTCTAAAGGATTAAAGAGAAAAGCCTACCAGTGCTGGACTGCGACATTGAAAGAGGTTGCAGAAGAAGAGGATTGGATCTAGAAACAATGGACTTGCTTAACTGAGATTTTTTAATGGAGAGAAATCACAAATTCATGTTTGTTTTAATGTTTTAATAGTGGTTTATTCCTGCCCCTGATTTCACAATGGTTTGTTCCCAGAAGAGTTCCACTCCCTTCTTGAGCATATTCTATTGTAATCTCTCTCCTCATGTTCTGCACCCAATCGTTGTTCCTCTTTCCCAAAACTCCTCCCCTTGTTTACCATACTCTGGAAAGTTCTCCCGGCTCCCTTATAAAAGGGGAGCCATTTCAATAAAGTGGTTTCCTCCTTTCCACCCTACAACCTGTGTTGAACCCTGAGTGAACTTCCCCGTGTCCCTAGCCAGGCTGTGTTACCCAGTGATGCAGGAAGCGTTGCCCAGGCATGGTGGACACGTGTATAGCTGACTTTTGTGGCAGTTTGTAGGTCTGAGCGAAGAGAAGGGTTCTAGGAGTGTGTTTGGACAGGAACATGCATTACAGCTCAATATTGTTCTTGACACCTGTATGCATAAAGGAGCTTACTGGAATGGATGTTTCTGTAAAGATTTGTGATGGGATTTGCATCTCTTTTACTGGCTTTTCTAAACTTGTGTTTTGGGGCTTTTTAGGCATCCAGATCTGTGAAGCCCATGGGAAGGTGGGGACTGCTCTTTCATTTAGCCCTGTGCTCAGAGGAGAAAATGACAGATGGAAAGGTAAGAGAGGCAAGAGTCACCACACTGAGCTGGGAGTCCACAGCTCATGCTTAAATAAATAGTGCAGTGAGGAGCAGAGAGGCCAGCTTTCAGCAGTGACTTGCATCTTCCCAGGGGCCACAGTAGATCGTAGTTCACTGCAACTCAAAAAATTGCTGAGATGCCTGGAAGCAAGAACTCACCTTTGAGCACATAGTGAGGAAAAGAGTTGAGTCCAAGAACTTGTAATTATACCCTGTCTTACCTATTTTTTCCTGAGCCAGCTTTCTTTGAGAGTGTAATTTCCAGGCTCTTTTTTTTTTTTTTTTTTTTTTTTTTACAGTTTAAGAACTTTTGTGGAGAGATCACAGAGAGGAAGAAGTCTAGCTACAATCACTCTAAAACTGAGGTTGTTTCAGGGTCTGGCTCCAAAAAGATCAGATATCCCTTGAGATAAAGGACTCTGCAGTTTGAAAGCAGGTTAGTACTGTTACATTCAGAAAAATGAATCAAAATTGCTGTTAGCTCCAGTAGAAGAGATAATGGGAACTTGTTGAGGTTTTCCACCCTACAGAAACTGCGATTTGTAAGGCACGAGCTGATAGTATTGTCATTTTCTAAGCTGTTTGGGTTTCCAAGTTTCATATGCTGTATATTTTTCATTCAACTTTAATATCACTTACAACTTTGAAGAGGAAATGCTTTTTTATTCATAGTAATGAGGGATAGTGATGACGAAAAAGTAAGAATATTCCTTTTCAGTAGAATTATTTTGGTTTCTGGGTCTCTGTTATCATGTCAGCAAGAATGTTAAGGAGAACTGAAATCTCTGTTTTATGCAAGACACTTTTATAATTTTTCTGTATCAAATTTAATTTTAGGAACTTGACATTTTTATGATTGAGCAATTTGTCAAGCTTACTATCTAAAGATTTGTAAGCTTATTCCATGCAGATTCAGGTTATTTCACACCATTTCCATATTGAGATACTGATGAGTACAATAATTTTGTCCTGAGTTTTTATTATTTATTCTCAAACAGTAGTAATTGTACATCATAGAAACTCCAATAATATTAATTCATAAGAGTTGCATCATGGACTCAAAGTTATGCTATTTGGTGTCAAAAAAAATAAAATAATAACACTTTGGAAAATTTTAATCACAAGAACAGCTAGTGAATTGCAAACTAGCTTTAATTTAAAGAAAATTTAAAGAAGGGCATATCTTTCCTAATACTGCTGTTTCTCCTTCCTCCCATGCGGTTGATTGGTAGACCTTTCAGTGACAAACTGAAATGCAGACTTCTTTATGCTTCTGACAGTTTCCCTGTTATTTCTACTTGATCTCTGTCATTTTTTTGTAGAGCTGAGTAATATAGCTCTATTATTAGTATAGTGATTTCTGCTTTAGTATGCAAATAAAAAGATGGGTTAGAAAACCCAACTAAACAAATTATATTTGGGTTATTTTCTTTTTTCCTAGAAAGAAAAATAAATTTCTATTTGCTGTGCGTACTGTTTCCTGTGGTGGGACTAATTTTTTTTTTTTAATGCTCAGTGGAAACTTTCTTGTTATGAGAATGTAAGTAGACACATTCCTCTTCATGAAATAAAAATAGAGGAGGAAAAAATCTTTAAGAACCATAGAACATGATTTGATTTCAAATAAACACTTCTGTGAAACCACATTTCCTTTTTTCTTGAATGAAAGCAAGAGAAGCTATTTTTGAAAATTACAATGAAGAAATCAAGCAGTACAAAACAGGTGGAGTGTTTCAGCTCAAGTTAGTGCCACTCACTAGTTCACATACAATATGTCTACATAGGCAGATTAATCTGTTCATGAGCTCCAAGTAAAGAATCCTTGTGCTGCATGTCTTCTTGGGAATCATAAGTTATGTCGTAGACTGTGAAAATCCTTGCAGATTTTTATTAAGTTTATATTTCGTTTACTTAATATTTTTCCTGTTTATTATTTTATTAAATATTTTAGTGGGTTTGGTCTCAGTGACTTGTAAAAAGATATCCACTAAGTTGTATCAGCAATTAATTCTAGGATAGAAGGGAACAGAGATGGCAAATGTGTTCTTAACACAAGGACATCATGAGATGTTTGGACAAAGAAACAGTACAATGTAACATCTTGACACAGATTTTTCTTGTACCATGTCACTCCTCAACTGAATGAAGATATATGAGTGCAGATATAGTCAGTGTTATCACTTTTCTAGCCCAAAGCAAACAGCGAAGTTTATCTTCAAGTGTTTTTTACATCCCCTCCTTTTTTGTTGGGAAAGAGTACTCTTTGTCATGTTTCTAGGTTTATTAGAAAAATACCTGCTCTCACTGTCTTAACTCTGTTGATAAAATGATCCACAAAAGTGTAATACAGTTAATGTTTCTACACTAACAGTTTCTTTTTTATCCCCTGTAAAATGGCAAAGCATAATTATATATAAGGAAGGAAACACTTTGATACTTGGTAGTCTCTCTTCTCCTTCCCTCTGCCCCTGTAAACATGTAGATAGAAAATATGAGCAGTCAGTTCAGCATCATTCTTCCTCTGGTGTCACTATTTGCACTTTCTCATCATAAGTGGTAAATGTGTTTAAAGGACTGCTGTTCTTATTTACAAGCTTCAGATTGTTTATACATAATAAAAAGCAAAAGAAAGGAAATACTTGGAATTAAAAAGTTATCTTGCTGCAGTAGTATAATATAACATTTCTTTTGCAAATAAAAAAAGAAATTTGATGTGAACATGAAGTTCCCTCCTCTAGTGAATTATTAAATATCAACCTAGAAGTATTTGATGTTTGCTAGGATTTATTAAATACTTAAGTATTTAATACTTAAGTATGTATCTTTCTCAGTCATATTCTCTGGATCCATTATGGGGTTTTGAGAGAATGAGAAAGTATTTTCAGTATTTTGAAATTCAGTATTTATGCATAAGAAATCTGAGATCAAAGACTAAAGAGCTCTCTCTTTCTACCACTATAACGCTAGCATATTTGTACTTTTTGATTCTTACAAGAATATTCCTATGTAATATGTTTAATCTTACAACCCTTGATTTTTATTTTAAAATTAATTTTAGTGTTTAATGCATATGTTATAACAATGCAGGTTTTCTCAAGGCAGTAGTCGTTCACATACTGCTGTGTCCACGGATAATATCTGTGCCTGGTCTTTGTTGATATCTTTTTTGTTATTTTATTGTTTTTATTTGGTTGTTTGGGTTTTTTTCTTTTTTTTTTTGATTAGTACTAGAGCTTGTGCTGTAGATACTTTGTCTCCGTAATTGACAATCTCTCTGTTGAAACATATTGGTTTCTTCCAAACCTTCCAGTAGTGTCCCTGAGGGAGATTGTTTTGGAAAGGTACTGGAGCTAGGGACAGTTTTTGTTCGATAGACTAAATTCTATCATATCAAAAGAATATGTACAGAAGAACTGAGGCATAGCTTACCTTTTTCTTACTTGTTTTCCTAGTGAATGTTGGGAACTGGAGTTAGGAAACATTCAGGAATATGATATATAGGAAAGAGTTGTCTGGAAAGAGGTAGAGGTAAGTTATTTCTTCACACAAGCAAATTTTAGTACTTTGGGGGAGAAATTTGTTCCATTTGTGCCTTTTTGTCGTGGAAAAAATAGGGGCAGAGGTTAAAAATGCTAATTTTGATTAAAGAGGGCAGATCTTCCCAGATTTATAGTCTCAGTGGAAAAGTTGCTTTTTAAAGTCTAAGCAAAAGCAGTTGGTACTCAGACCCTTAGAACTGTCTAGGAAGAAGTTGAACTCTTCCTGCAGACTGTGTCCCAGAGATCCCTCTACAAGATAAAGACAGTCTTTATGAGTATCCCTTTGAATGTTTAGTTCTATGTTTTTCCCTTCATAGAGCACTGGAGATCATAAAACAAGCTTCAGTCTAGAATGGAGACAATAATAATTCTGAAGCTGTGATGGTTACCATTCCTGCCATTCCTGATAAATTTTGACTGTGCTAACTATGGCAGTTGATGTCAATACTCAGTTGATGTCCTCCTCAGTTACAAGGAGCTACTCAGGCAGATGTACACTTGAATGGATTGTCCATTTACGTGGATGTAGGTCTGAGTTTAAGCCAGGGAAAAAGATGTTAGAGAGGACTATCTTCCACTGAAACATTTGACTGGATGGGAGAACAAAACACTCTGGAAGTTCTGGTATGAAAACTTGTTGTTAACTGCTGAATAAAATAAGAAAAACCAGCAAAAAGTCCAGTGAAGTTTTGGGATGTTTTCTTTGGTTTTGTTTCTCAAAGTAGGAAGCAATTAATTTTAAAAATATATTTCAAATGAAAGCTAATGTAACCAAATGCATGATTCTAATTTGGTAAATGATAATATTTCTCAAGCAAAACAAAGTAGTGGAAAAATTAATCTCAAATTTGTTTTGAGTTAATAGTTTTACAAAGTGAATAAGTGGTTGTGTAATGAAACAAGATTAGCTGAATATGCAGTTCAAGAAAGTAATTTCTGTTGTTTGATTTATCTCCTCAAATTAAAATCTTCCTTGGTTCTTGTAACATTTCTACTGCTCTGGTAGACAGAGCATCTTAATGCTGCACAGCTGCAGTGATAAAATGGTCACATCAAACATGACCGCCTGCATTGTATGAGATCTGATAGAGAATAAATTTCAGTTTCTCAATTTTTTCACAGACAAGTGCTTATGAAATTAAAGTCACTATGCAGATTAACTGTGTACAGTAAGGAAAAGTATCTTTCTTTGTTTTAAACTGTATAAATATTTTTTGTTGTTCTTTTAATGACTCTATTATGAACTATGGAAAACAACTATTCATTATTGAATTTCTGTATGCCACACAAAGTTACTCTATAATATCCCGCCCTTCTCTGTCTCTTAGCTGACACATCCTGCTTTGTTTCATTGTTACTATTATGGTAGGTATTTCATACATATAATAATTTCTGTTGTTAATCCTGATAGTTTACAATTCTTTCTGGGAATGAGTGGCATCAGAAAAGCAGAACCTGTTTGAAATATTGTTATGCATTGATTTATTTGGGTTGTTCTCAGAAGGAAATCATAGAATCATTGAATGGGTTGGAAGGGACCTTGAAAATCTCCTTGTTCCAACCCCTCTGCCATGGGCAGGGACACCTTCTACTAGACCATGTTGTTCAGAGCAACATTGAGCCTGGGCTTGAACACTTCCAGGGATGTGTCATCCACAGTGTCTCTGGGCAACCTCTCCCCTTAAAAAACCCCAAACTTGCCAGCTCAACCAAAACAACCAAAGGTATATATTCACACAGAGAACTTCTGGTCATCTTTAGGTATATCACTGGCTCTTTCCCAGGCCATTAGTATCTCCTGTCAACCTGTCATACATGGCCTATCTACTTTGCTGAATGTTAGTGAAAGAATCTTGACTGGAAGTGGCCAGGAGTAGTGGCTTCTCCTCTCAACTCAAGGTTAATTTATCAGGATATGAACTCTTCCTAGGCCTGTATTTTCTTTTAATTCACTTATGCCCTCTCTTCAATTTTCTTAGTTTCTTTAATGTGTTAAAAGTAGTACCTTCTAAGAAATCAGCATGTGTTCCTCCAAACAGTGTACACCTTTTCACACAAACCTTCAAAAGGATGAATTATGTTTTGCATTTAAGCTTTAAAAAAATTATCCTTGACAATCTTAGTATTGTCAAAAGTCACTTACTTGGTTATAAAATGCCAGGATCATGCCATTTTCTATATAATTGAACAGTAAAATGAAGGAAGGCTCAGTATTCTAAACGCGTTTTTCTTGCAACTTGAAGGTAGGTATCTGATTTTAGAGAAACCTAAGACTATAATAATAATTTTTGGTTTGTATGTAGCAATCCCTGATTTAAATATAATGCATATAATTCCTTTTTTGGCAAGTTAGAAGGTAAGTATATAAGTGTATATGCAAACATAATGACAATTTATCCAGATTTTTTGTAATGTAAAACTCAGGCAAATTTATCATTTGGAGAAGGTGGATAGCAGCAGAGGGGAGAGGTTTTTCACGGGACAGCCCGAAGGATTTTGGCTTCAGGACAGTGGATTCAGTTAAGCTGTTGTTTAAAGACCATCTTCAGTACAATGCTGTTCTATATGTGGATACAGACCTTTTGCTATGTCAGTGTTCTTGTCAACTCTTAAATGACTATAATTTCCTTAAATTATTATCTCTTCTTAGTACAGGAAAGGATAAAATTCCCTGTGAGTACAATTGTCTTGTCTTAGGCAATGTGAATAGGCTGGTCCTCATGAAAGAAACAAATAAGTGTTCCTAACGAACCCCACATGCTATAGTACACGATTCTTATTAGAGAAAGGATTGGGTAGAGACAGCTGTCTAAAGCAGCTCTTTGAAGACAAGACCAATATATAGTTCTAGTAAATGCTGTGATGCAAATAGTTGTCTGATAAACTTTTAACTTGCTGTTTGCCTCACTGATTTACCATTAATCTTTCTTAAAAGCTGAGGTGGGTTAATTTACCCTGTGATTAAAATACTATGGTGGTTTTTATTTTCATAACTTATTTTGTAGAATTAATAAAACAATAGACAATTGTTTTATTTGAACTTTATTTAATTACAGCTGGTAGGATGTATTGTTTAACAAGTACCTAGGTGCCATGTTGGTAAGAATAGTTAGTAACTGCATAAGCATCTAACTCAGATTGAATCTTCCAAAGCTTTTGCATATATGCTAGGCTTGCCAAGTTTCAAAATAGTTTAAGAATACTCAAGCTTTTATTAAAAGCACACAACTTTATTTCTACAGCAATCCAGTGCCATAAATTTAATGCCTCTTTTTATTTGTGAAGGTGACTCTAACATGATTCGTAGACCTGCAAGGCAATATGAAATGCACACAATAAACATGGCACTGTACTTTACCTTCTTCGATTTACTGGTACAGTAGGGTGATGTTTTTAAAGCTCAAAAAAAAAAAGATATTTGGAACCGTATAGGCAGGATCATTTTTATGTTTGATATAGATGACTAAGAGCTGAACCAGCGATGTGGGTCTTGTTACACTCACCCTCTTCAAGAGAAGTTTTCTCTAAACCACAAACCAGTCTTCACCTCCCCCCTTTTTTGTAAATGTACTGATTTGATTGACCACAATGACTGTGTGGGATTCAGGTGTTGTTCTAAGGTGCCTGCCCTCTTGCTGGTCTCCAGCTGGCTTTAGAAATAGCACTGGATTTTGTCCAAGATGATGAAAAGTAAATCTACACAAATAAAGCTGTCTTCTCACTACTATGAGTTTAAGTCCCAGAGCCAAGAATAAGGTCTATGGCTGTTCAGCTTCAACTTCACAGCCTCTAGGATGGTTTAGGGTAGAAGTCTGACATTTATGAAGTCTTTATAATTTTTGAAGACTACTGAAACAGTAAAAGATAAAAGTAGTGCTTCTGAAGCCATAATTTTTTACTGAATCTCCAGGGCTTGTTTCTCTCTCTTGAACAGTGTAGGAGTTTCCTCAGTGTTGGTGTTTTTCATGTAGAAGAAAAGGCAATTTTGAAGTACACTTTGTGCTGAAATATATAATACAACAAAGTACCCTTTCGGTGGAGAAGAAAAGCCCCAGAGACTGTGATCCTAACACATGTATATATTTCTTTACCTATTCCTCTTTTGAGAATGTTTTAGACTAGACTACAGAAAATGTTCTGCTTAAAAATTGAGAGATTTGCAATGATTCTGTAAAGGTGAACAAAGAATTGTGAATTCTTTGTTAGTGACTAGACATTAGAGTTTTCTATCTGTGAGGGTGGCATCTCATGAATTATATTTGCATTGCTGTAATAAGGATGCCATATTATAAAATGTGAAATTAGTCAAATTGAACTAATTTTTCTTCTTTAAATATATGGTTGTTAAAAACAATACTGAATAAAAATGGTCACTTAGGTGTATAGTAAGAATCACACTCTTGCAGTCATTGGATACAATTTAGTAGTTTGGTGAAGCCACTAACATGAAAAGTTCAAATACTGAAGAAGTGTTGAAAAATTTAAGAACCTGTGTACTGTAAGAGTGGGAGTTGGACTTCATGGGACAGAGTTCTGGAAACCTAATGGAGACACTGATGAATTCAATTGCAGATGTCTTTAGAGGAGAAAGGCTGATTTGACATTGTGAAACCTGAAACCTACTAACCTGTACTTCTCGTTGTGATTTTAACTTTTTTGTTGCTTTATAGCTCTCACAGTCACAGTTACAAATAACATACCTCACTTGTAAACAATACATTTCCTCTGCTTGTTTCTGTGAAAAACAAAACAAAATGCAAACAAACAAAAAAGTTGAGTGCTTCCGTAGTTGTATGTCAGTATATATAGTTATTCCTTCTAACAATGTAGAAATATTGCAGACTAGAAAAGGTCAGTTTCATACACTAAAACTTTTAAAAGACTTTTGAGGTTAGAATGGCCTATTTCTAGTTGCTTTTCTATTCTTACAATTTTTACTATAGTACCCTCTCTTTACAAATTTTTAGTACTGTCTTTAAAAAAAAACAACAAACACACCAAACTTTAATTTTGAAAGTTAAATCCATTTTCCAGGATGGTGCAGAGGAAGCAAAGAAACAATAGAGGACTTCGGTTTTCCTGTGAATAGCAGTTTATGATTTGGAACAAGCACTCGTTAATTCAGGAAGGTAGAATGAAATGTTAACATTTAAGTATATTGGTGTAAGAAATACTATAAATGTCCAGAAAAGTAAGGTGCATTGCTATATTATTTCCCTATAAAGCTTAATCAGTCATGTTCAAATTCAGGAGACAATTCAGTAACTACATTATCCAGCACAGTAACTTGGAAAGCCCCATTCAGCTTTATGGATTTAGTACATTATTCAAAATGGAATCCTGAAAGTCATTCAATTTGAAGTAAGAAAAAAATTGGGTTTTTTCATACTTTAAATTGATCATCTACAAAATTCATCCAACATTTTATGCTGAGTTTTATTTTCCATTTCTTATGGCCTGCAAAGAGTCCCTGAACTTTTGGTGAACTCATTACAAGCCATTTGCAACCACACTTAGACAGTTGTAGTTATTAAAGTGTAGCTTGACATATGTGTTGGAAATGTGCATAAATGAAGAAATGAAGGTTGGAAAATACACCAATAAGGAATAAAACACATGTATTTGCACATACCCACGCCCCGCATGTATATAAATTTACACATGTATGTGGGCATTCTTGCACACATGTACCTACATGCATATTTATGTGTTCATGCACATATCTGTTTATCTGCATGCATATCTGTACACTTACACATCTCCACACACACATCCATGTTTATGTGCATGTACTTTCATGTGTACACCCACGCCCATTTGTGCACAGATATATGTTTGCATACACGTGTGTGTATTTCCCTCCACATGTGTGGATATTTCACTAATACTGCAGCCAAATAGTATCTTTGAAGATGTAAGTAGAATAATGAAATACTTTGGTAAGTATTCTTCTTCCTGTCCATAAAAAAAAAAATAGGGAAAGAAGAGTAAAGATAATTGTTGGGTAACATGACATGAACAAGGCCTTTGAACACAGAGGAACTGTTAGAAGTATAGATTAAAGTTTGGTGACAAATATGAGAGGAAGAAGTGTCATCAATCACTAAGGAACTCCTAGACTTTAAGCCACCTGGAAAGGGAATCAAGACAATCTAGTTAACACATGAAGAAGTTAGTTCTTAGAACAATTTTTAAAAGCTATGCTGGGACATGATTATTTTTGCCAAGAAGAAGGGATGATTCAAGAAACAGAATAAAATAGGATGAAGATTTAAGCACCTGCTTTGGCTGAATAAGGGTGTAGAAATGTTGTATTTAGCAATGTTGTGCAAAAAAAAGAAAACTCAGGAAGATTTAGACATATCCTGTAGCTGAGGATTTATCAGGGTCAAAAAAAGATGCCTAAAATTATATGCCTGGCAGGCAATATAGCAGTTAATAGGATCTATGGTCTTACAGTGTTACATTGATGGATAGGAGAGCTGGCTCAGAGGGGTAAGGAAGGAATTAAGAGCTTTGTTTAGTCAAATTGTGCATGAGCTAATAGCTAGCCATCTAGGAGAAAGTATTGGAAAAAGAAGCCAGAATTTTGGTTAGCTTATTATTTCTGCACTGAAGTTGAACTCCAACTATAGAATATGCACAGACATTGGTAATTATAAAAGAAATTCTTTATATCTTGTTATACCAGAGGGAAAATATATGAAAATATGAATAAGCCACCTCTTTGAGGTAAGGAAAAGCAGAAAAGATTAAGAGAAAAGGAAAACCAAGAAGAGAAATGAGATAGGAAAACAATGAATTTATGAGAACAGAGGGGATATAAAATAAGCAAACTATGAAAATGTCAAATGAGTAATTCAATCAGCATTTTTCAGTGGCATATTAGTAACACTGGTCTCATTCTGGAGAGAAATACTGAGGTAAAATAAAGCTTGAGGACTTGATGGGCTTTGTGTAGCATGCCAATGGTGCAGTGAAAAACTGGTTTTAGATCTTATGTCTCCCTGTGCTGCAATCTGCCCAAAAAGTGGTACCGTGGGAAAAAACCTATGAAATATAGCAAGCATAAAAATGTGCAAAAAAGGTATTTTTTAAGTCAAGATAGGCAGAATGGGTATAAGAGATTGACATATTGAAGAGAAATAGTGAATGTAAGAAAAGGTGTAATTACCGTAGTGTCAAAAGAAACCTATATGATGGTGTGTTTGTCATCCAACACTGAAGTATTAAGTTTTTTGGCATATCATGATCTATAGTAATCTTACAGTTTAAGTATCATCCAGAAATTTGTCCAGTGTACATGCCATGGTAAAAAAGGCAGGAAATGAAAAAAATATATTCATGGACGTATACATCTGTGAAGCTTTTAGCGGATGTGAGTTTGGGGAAGAAAGGGAAGGGTTGGTGAAGGTAACAGTGTTGTGGAAGCAGATAGTTAAGTGTGGATGGAAGTAGAAGGTAGGCAGAGCTATGACAGGTGAGAGAAAAATAGGCAAAGGCTAGTAATAGAAAGCTCAGAGGAGTAAGTAATGGTGAAAACTGGAAGTAGGACGTTTAACAAATAAATGTAAGTAATAACAAACCCAGAAAGGGGCACTGATATCTGATATCTTAGTGCTGCTTACAGAATACTGAAGAGCTGTGTAGATGACGCCATAAGTAGAAGCAAAGAAAAAAAAATGAGGGCAAAAAAAGCCTGTTTGCAGAACTGAACAGTTTTGCAACTGTTTTTCTGTGATTTACTTGTGCTTTACTAGAAACTTGAAATTATAATTTTTGAGGGATAGTTTTTTAGATTAATTACTATGTCTTACATGTGTTGTCTGTCTTTGAAAGTAATGTCCCTTAGAATGAGAAAAAATTCCAAATTTCCCTTGATTAAAGACTTCTGGTGGAGCCAGAGTTAATTTTCAGAGAGCAGCAATGAACTAGACTCTCAGTTTTCAAGTGTGTTGTGTTATATGGTTGGAAAATTTTTTCCATAGGGAGGAAGCACATAGTTGTAACTTTCATGATTATATAATGATTTCGCCTTTATTTTCTTTCAAGAAAGTGACACTCATATGTTTGAGTAACTTTAAAAAAGTGTTTTGCAATTTTCTTATAAAGATTCTATATGTGTAAGATACATAATGTTAATATCAATAGGTTCTATGGAATCATATAGGGCAACACCCCTTTCTCCAAATGGGACTTGCAAATTCAAATTTTACTGATTTAATATTTGATGGAAGCAGCCTATGAGATTTTTATATCTGTCAGTCTGCCTGCTTCACATGTATGAGTTGAATAAACGACAGCTTCTGAAAATGCACTTAGGCATTTGTGCTTAGCCTTATAGCATTTTATACAAACAGCCTAACGGTAAGCAAAACTAGAACAAGATGTGGGAGTGCTAGAAGGGAATGGTGCTCTGTAACTTCTGCTCTTTGGTCAAAGCATTGTGGCTCTGTCTGGGGTTTTCTGTTATTATTGTCATTTATTCTTGTGATGGAACCTTTCCAAATCCCATCCTTAACTAAGCCGTACTTAATATGCAGCCTAATGAACCATGGTTTTGTTTTTTCTTTTTTTAAAAACATTTTTTGTCTATCTATCTATCTATGTATCTGTCTATGTCAATATCAAGGTATGATAAACTGCCAGTTTGGTAGGAGGAGCCACTATTACATCATGTAAATGAGACTGTTTATTGACTATCCAGGTATTAGTCTTGTCTATGTCTCCTCAGATGGAAGCTTACGTATTTCAAAGGCACATGTGCCTACCAAGGACTATCGCTGTAACAAAGAGCATCTCATCACCAAGAAAGCTACTTAAGAGAGGTAGCCAAAGCAGCACTTGTATTTAATAGTATTTTGGTGAATATGTAAATGAAAATAAATTCTAGAGGTTTCCAGGCTTCCAGAAATTTGAGAAGACAATCTCTAAGTGAAGATGCACAAAATTATTCTATCATCCGGTTTGATTTCTCTGCCAGTTGAATGACTTACAAAGAATATTGTTTAGCTAAGGATGAAAGTACCAAGTATTAAGAAATATTGTTTCTAGTTATGTGCCTTCAAATGTAATGACTTGGCTAATGAATTTGGTTAGAATACAGTAATGGTTTTTACTCATTAGAATTGCATTGAATGATTTCCAGACTAAATGATCTAGATATTTGACTTGTTCTTATGGTGCCTCTACCTCAGAGTATTAGCTGAGACAAGGGGTGCACAGTTGCAGGGAATCTTTTAGTCATCTTAACTTTTTACATAAGACTGAGGCAGTCTTGGAACACACAACTGGATTTCTTTTCATATGGATGCCATATGTGGTTTAGTAGAGCTGGAATTATTAATGGATGTTCAACTTCCCAAACTGGCTGAGAAATCTACAGGAAAAATTGCTGGAGATGTGTATAATGTGAATATTAGGTTATAGTTAACAACCACTTCACTGTATAAATTTAGTTGCAGTATGTGTGTGAGTGAAAAATTTGTGAAGAGAAACCTCCATTAGCTACCGTGTGCTGTAGTGTGCCTTAGCATCCAACAGATCAATGTGAGATTCAGTTCTCCTAGTGTAGCTGGGAGGATCAGTCCCATCAGTGTGATAGCAGACTGATCTTGTTGATCTGTTATTGCAGCTGGGGAAAAGACTGCATTCCCATGAGGTCTCCACCCTCTGCTCCTTTGGATATCAACCTTCCTGCTTGCTCAAGACTGCAGCTGGGCTTTAGGTTTACTTGGGACTTGGACCATTTCCAAGTGGTTTCTAGAGAAGTTTTTCTATATTTACTTTCATGAATTATCTAATGGGACTGAAAATAATGTTCAGTCCTGTTGTAACAGAAGTCTGCTGGACATCACTAGAAAAGAGTGAATTGGGACAGACATTTTTTTCATTTAAGCTTTGAATGAACTGTTGGAGCCTTGAATGAAATGCACTGCATTTTGGTTCAGATATGGAAAAAACAAGTAAGTGAATTTCTACCTACTTGGTGTTCTATTTCCACTAATTCTAAAATGAGAGATTGTGTAAAGTTACAGCCTTGCTTTAAATTAATATGGATTTTACTATCTTACTAATGAAGAATGATGAGCAATGCAATGATAGCTGTGTTCAGAATCTTCTCAACCATAAAATGTTCAGCTCTGTAGCTTCCTGAATATTTTATCAACCTGTTTTCAAGCTTTCCTTAACCAGTCTAAGTTGATCATCCTGCTGAATTTCTTGTGCTGAAAGCAATTTACCTGTAGCTATTTGTCCTCTGGGGACCAACTGTGTGTTTGATCCACAATAAAATTTATGCAAATGATTATTCTGTATTGAAATTTTATGATTTAAATCTTCAGTTTTTCTAATTCACTAGTTGTGCTTATTAAACTGCTTAGAGCAAAAGTAACTGACTATGAAAACATCCTTTTCAGAAGACATAATCATTTGCTCTCAAATAATAATGATTAAGAATATGGTTTTATAGTGTTATCTCTCTCTCAAACATATTGTGAGAACTTCTTCTACCTCTGCAAGATAGGCTGTTCTGGGATGTGTAGTTCATGTGTATCTCGACAAACTTTTGTAGTCCTTCTATCTGTGATAAGGTTTTTGTCCATACCATGGACGGATTGGTGTGTTTAGCAATTGGATTTGTCATAGTCTTTTTCCAGCCCAACAATAATTTCATAAAACTTTCTTTAACTGCATGGGAGCCAATCCGTAGCACTTATTTAAAGTAAGAGGATTTTGATAGACAGAGAACCCACCCTGATTGAACTCAGGGAAACATGGGCACACTGCTGTCTCCAGTGCAAGTATGACCATATGAGAATTGGCAGAAGCTTACTAGTGAGGCCATCTGAAGCTCAAGATTTTTAAGTATAACTGGAGAGCAGTGAACCTTCCATAGATGCTTGGAGGCACTGCACCCCTCTCCAAAGTAATTTATAATTTCATTGAAACATCTTCCCCACATTTGTAGTGCATTGCCAGAGGTCTAACTGTGAGACCTGCTGACTGCAGAAGTTGTCCAAAGTATTCTTCATAGTCAGTAGAGATAAATAAATGGATCTCTTAAGATTGGTTCATTCTTGGTTAGGAGTCTAAATGGAAAAGGGACAATTATGTCTGCTTCTCTTTACTGACTGTAAGAGACTATGGTGGCTAACTCAAGCTTTGATGTTTAATTCTTAGATGTATAGGATAGAGTCATCGTGTACAGTTTTAGATACTGTATTTCTCTCATATTTAGTGTGTGATAGCAATTTTGATTTGCTCAATGAAGTCTGTTCTCTATTGCATTTCTCTTATAAATTCTGTCCCCAGAAGCATAACCTAATAAATGGATAGCTTTAAAAAATATTACACAAAGAAACACCTCTTTTTGAAATCTGCAAGATTTAAGCTTAATGGAGTACAGAAAAGAGACATTCTCAGCTGTGATTTCAGTACAGAATGGAAAATTTTATAGAACAGCAGCGGAGATTGATCAATGTGAAACAAACACTGTAGATGACTTTTGCTTTTCCAAAGAAGAGGTGGCATAGAATTCCATGCCAGCACAGCCATAGTGAGTTGGTGGGGCTTTTTAAGCATTATTCCTTGAAACAGTCTTACATACACATTTTGCTTGGAAACAAAATAGAGCATAATATAACAGTAATATGTTATTAATTTCTGTTCAGAAAAAAATGATCCAAGAAACACCCAACTCCTTGTGACTTCTGAACACCTTTTAGGTTTTGCTTTGACACAGAAAAGGAATTATCATGTTAAAGGATGTTTTTCTACCTGACTAAATGAAGACTAGCAGGATAACATGATAATGATTAAAACACTATCCTTCTTTTAACCATTACTTGCAGGGTAATACTTGCTTTTTCTTACAAGCACATTTAGAGTAGGTTTTGTCTGTGCTTGTTTAATGGAACTTGGAAATTACCGTAATGATGTGCTAGCCTTTTACTTGAATAATGATTTTCGCTGCTTGCAAAGGTTTGGAAGTTCATGAGACAGAAAAACCAAGATAAGTAAATGCTATCTATCCACACTGCTACCATTTCTCCTCCCCTGCAGGAAGTAAGATCTTCAGCATGTGAAGAAAACTGAAAAGTAAAAGAAAAGTAGCTGTAATGACAGTAAGTTTTAAAATGAGAAACTACTTCTGCGTGGACTTGAAGTTCTTATGCCTGTACAGGGAGTGCCCAGAGTAGATGGAAGTATTTCTTTAGAGGTACATAATGTGGAAGTGGTGAAGATGAGCTGGCACATTATTTCATGCACGTGGAATCTAGGACATTACTGTAAGGACTTAGTAATTGGGCTTTATGTATATCCTAACTTGTGCAGAGAAAAAAGAGGCTATATCCTCTTTCTGTCTAGGACATAGTAGTTGTATACTAAATTATTTTCTGGACATGTCACTAGGTTTGCATAAGGTAAATCAAATAGACTTTCATTTCAGAATCTTTTTATGTGGTGCGAACCATTACTCAGGTTTGCCAGTTTAGCTTTTAGAGATCTGTGTTAGTGAGACAAGTTGCACCAGGAGAGGCCAGAGGTCTGTGACTAAAGTACTGCTGTTTGTGATGCCTGACACCTCATAGGGTTTTCCACAGGGCTTGAGTTTCCTCCTCCACAATTGATTTCTACCATGCTCACCTGTCCTGTGATTTAGAACTGTTTCATGGGCTAAATTTCAATTACCTGTGCCTGTGCATGATTTGGATAAAACAGAAGAGTTCATTATCTTCTCGGTTATATTTGTTTGTAGATGAGCAAACATCCTCAAGGTATTCTGTCAAACACAGGCTGTAATTATGAATTTCTTTGACTTATAGCACACAGGCTGTAATTATGAATCTCTTTGACTTATAGCACTGGTCCCTGCACAGTTTGCAAGGTATACTTTTGAGACACATTTGAGGAGAGGAAAGACATTCTGTGATTAAAGCACAGAACTGGGAAATCTGATTTATCATCTGTTCAGTCCTAGCTTTCCTGTGTAATCTTGAACAAGGTGCTTGAAATACACTTCTATCCTGAAAAAGTACTTATATTTAAAACTAGTACCTTGTTCTTCAGGAGAATGAAAGCCTTTGGGTGTTCAAAGTGTTATGTGCTAACTCTACTATCACACAGACAAAAATAACCTATCAAAAACCCCAAACATTTCCCTTCGCCAGCCCAAAAACCAACCACTGCTCTTTTTTTATGATTATTTCTGTTTATCCTGAAGAGTTATTTCTCAGGAAAAGAAACTGGTGTTCTGTCTTGTACATCAGGTAAATGGGAACCACAGGGCTCCCCTGCCTTCTGCTATACATCCAGCCTTATCACCAAAGGCGATCACACTATTTTTCAATTATCTGTGCACAGAAAACATCTCACTTTATTACCAATATTTTTTGACTTCTTTCTGGCCTTCAGTGAGATTATGTGGTTTAAATAGCTTGCTTCTAATGAGTAAGAGGTGGGCCCAATTAAAAATATTCCCAGTTTGCAAAGCAAAGGAAGACTTCATCAAGAAAAAAATGTTATATCCAAAATGTTATATCCAAATCCTGATTTAACTTTACTCAGCACTTGCAATAAACTTACATATTTATAAAAATATCAAACTTATGATCTGTTAGCAAACATTTTTTTTGATCACCCTAGTAACAGTAGAGAAGATGCAAAACCAGGGATCATAAATTACCAACCAACGTGAACAGATATGTGGCACAGCTTGACTTCACTTGGTCTCCTCTAATCAAAACAAAGCATTCAATATGGCTTTGATGTTTATGCACTGTACTCAGTCTAGAGATATGACTACCACTTCAGAATCAGGAATTTGATGTGTTTTTTCAGGAAATTTTATAAAATTTCAAGAAAATGCACAGAGCTCAATTCTTGATTTCTGTGCTATCACTTCCATGCTTGAATAATTCCAACAAAAAAACCAGAAAAGAAATGAAAGATCTTTTCTATCACAGTACTTGGATTTGAGCTTCAATGATGTTACTCCATATATTCAGTATTAACTGTAGTCCACTATTGAATAACCATTATACACAATATGCAACAATAAGCCAGCTGTAAATAGTAGGAGATCAAGAAGTTTGCATTTTCTTTCATCATCTAGCATAAATTACAACTACAGTTTAGAATGGAAGTGTTTATAAAACGGTAACTTTTCTCTTTTGCCTAGAAAATATAGGATCACTCCTGGAAGCACTTGAGATAGAACATATAAAGGAAAATGACAAAGGAAAACAAAGAAAAAGAAAACCAAATTTGATGTTTACAAAATACTCAGCCTTAATATGTGCTCTGATGCTCTAGTGGACGTTCATGTACTGAGGGATAAAAATCAATGACTGACAAAGAAAATAGTAACAGTGTCCTTAAAGGGCAAGCTTTTGTGAGTGGAAGTTTTAGATTAGACTGGAGATGTGTGTGCACAGAAAACTAGGATTCTGGGAAACTACTATTTTATGATTTGATGTCATAAGAAACTTTTTTGTTATTACTATGTTTTCTTCTAAACGTTTGTAAGATATTGATATTCAGATCCAAGAAATGACACAAGAAAAAACAAATGCAGCACAAAATGTACTGCTCCTAGTCCCAAGAGTATGCTTTCAAACTTTCCTTGCAGTCTGTTTTCAGAAATGCTTTTTCACCATCTCACTCATCTTGATCCCTCTTACCCTCTCTCCCTCTCTCTTAAACACATTTATATAGACAGTAGGTCTTGCATTATTCAACAGGCCTGGCATAGGTTGTTTCTTATATCTACAGAACTACATGAAATAAAGAAACAGCAATGATTATAACATATAACAGGAAAAAATAATTTATTCCTTTGGATATAACCAAGAATAAATCAGGAAGGTTTTAATGACAATGACTCTAAAAGAAACAATGTCATCAGGTGTTTTCCTAGAGGTATGATACAATTCGAAATTAATACACTGCAGGTAGGATGTTTAAATGAGTTCAGAATTTTTAAGAGGGTTATTATCTCCAAACTTTGTCAGTAATTCCAGGAATTGCATTTTGAATAACTTCATTGCCCGGTAACTTAACTTGATTATATTAAAAAAATTATTTTTTCTTTGTTACCTGTTGAATAAATTTCTTCATTTCTGAAAGTTAATCAAATATATAATCTAAAGCAGTGATAAGCATTTGAACTCTTTCAGTCTTATGAGTAATATCTTCCAACACGAACAAAAATACTTTATGGTAAACAGAAGACTTTGGAACATAACAGTCTTCTCTGATACAGGTAATTCCATCCTAGTTACTTTGGATTATATTTTGATTTCTGAAAATAATGTGAGTGTAGATGAGTGCTTAAACAGATGTTGTTTTAAGCATTGGAACCTCAATGAACCTGCAAAACTGAATGAGGAGCTCTAAGTGCTCTAGTTCTTTTGTTATTTACACTACTCAACTGGAAGGCATAAACAAACACCAAAGACAACTAGGGTCTGTGGTGAAACATGGCTAGGATAAATCATTTAAGAGCAAGAATATTCTGCAAGAATGCATAGAATAAATCAGGCTAAAAAGAAACAGGAAACTTCTGCCAGCCCTTTCAAAAGAAGTAATGGAGACCTTAGTCTGAACATATGGTGCTGGTTTTTTATCCAGTATTACTGAAAAACAAGAGTAATATTATTATATGTGCATATCATTTGTATACTAATAAGAAAAACTGTTTAAGTGTTTCAAGGATTTTTTTTTTTATCAGAATACTTGCTGCTTCTTCTTCTTATCCAGATGGACACTACATATCTTACTTTTTCTGATATAATATAAAAAACAGAACCAGAAAATGAAACACAAAAGAGCAAAAAAATAAACTGGAAATCATCTAGCAGTTTCAGAATTTTCTGCTTGAATTCACTTACACAAACTTCTGATCCTTGTGGTAAAGAGGTAGATCCTTTTTTTGGGGGGGGGGTAGGAGTACCTCTATTCATGTAAGAGTTCATTTTCTACCTACCTGATAACTACCTAAGACAAATACTGCCCAACTGGAAGTGTTTGGTCTTGTTGCAGTATTTAAACTTAAAACAATTAACTAGATTTCCAGCTGCTGAGATGCCAACTAAGATGAACACAAGAACATAACTTTAGCACTGAAATTATATCTCGTATATCCCCTACCGAAAGATATTCCATAGCATGGTGAACAGATTGTCCTAAAATGCAATTTAGCCTACCTAATTTTTCTCCTTAGAGTTTCTACATCAGCAAATCTTAGAAGTTTTTATCTACTAGTATCCTTCTAATCCAAGCAATTCTGTGATTCTATGATCTATAGCTTCCATTCTTAAAACAGTACTCTGTATCATTACCCTAGGCCACAATTAAATTGAATCCATTTACCATTTAGTTAAGCTTTTTCCAAGAAATATTATCCACAGTCAGTTATTATTGCCTTTTCTCATTACTGTGGTGCAACTTAAGGGAGAAAAACAATGCAAATGTTTTTGAAATAACTATTAAGGCTTTTATTGCTCTGTTTAGAAAGGGGCTAATTTTTTACTCAGACTTAGATGTAAGAGCACATAGAATATTTAGTATATTTTGTCCTAATGGTAGGTTGGATTGGTGAATGTTCAGGGACTTGTTCTTGAGTGACTATGTGATAGATTCAACTAGGAGCTCTTATGTGAACAAAACTGTCTGGTGAAAAAGGAAGGAGAATGACAAATGGAAGCCAGGATAGTTTTCTGATTTACCAGAGTGTAACAAAGCATAGGTGTCTATGTCCGAATTAATACAAAATGATTGCTATGTTTTGATTGATTTGTATGTTTCCAGTATGCATGAGCTTTAAACTGTAATTCTGCAAACAATACACAATGTTCTCCCTCAGTAGTCTTGTAGAGTCTACTTTTCTCAGATAGAAGTATTCATACATGTTAAGGTAAATAAATTCAAAGTTTTTGCAACATCAGGGTCACATAAAACATAATGACAGTTTCAGTATGTCAGTTTCTGAGAACTTTTTATGTAGAGTATGTTAGAGCTACCTCATAGCCAGTTATTTTAAATGGGTTTGTTTTTCATGTATTTTAAATCGAACATAAGATACATACATTAAATTATTAATACACAACACTGTAATTTTATAAATGTGACTCATGTTTTTGAGTTTAATGAGACTCTGTATAGCTAAAGTTATTAATGTATTGGGGTTTTTTTCAGTTTTATTGGAGTCTCTGGAGTATAATAGTTGTGTAAAGTACTAATGTGACCATGTATTTAATACTTTTAGGCTCTTACGCAAAAACGTAGAGGGTAATTCAACTTTGTCATTGGAAATTAGCTAGTCATCTTATGGCACTCTCTCATTCAAGCATCAGTACCCTTTTATAGTTCCTTTTTTTCCTGAGTTTTAGAGGATGAATGACTCAGCTAGTGTCATGCAACATTTTAGTGCTCCAGATGCAGATGCAAAGCCAGGTGTATAATTGTTCTGGCCTTTATATACTGTTGTCATCTACGTCTAGTCTTCTCACCAAAAGGAATAAACACATTCTATAGAGGCATTTGGCCTTCAGTTACTCTGTTCTAACTGCAGTTCTCTTCCTTTGATGTGATATTACTGATTCAGCATATGAGGTGAAAGGTCTTGTGTTAGTCAGTGCTAGTCAGGCAAGGTTTTCCTTTCTTTTTTTAATTGTATCAAATAAGCTAACTTACATGACTAATATTTCCATTTAATACCTAAACTAGAGGAAAAGCCAAGTATACACTTTCAAAAGCACATTTACAATTGCTCATTACCAGCGTATTTTGAAACAGGATGACATATTTGGTGTTAATACTAATTTTTATTTTTTGGTATCTCCTTTTAACCAGTGGAAACTGTTGAAGAGATGCTTGCAGGCAGAATTTTTTTATCAAAAAAAGAAATAGCACTTTGGTAGAAAATAACACTCCTGACAGGAAACCAGTGTCTTGAACAAGATGGTTGTTTTCCGTTTGGTTGCAGGAGCCTCCTTTGCAAGAATCCTCACAGCGGTGTATTCACCTGGATCAGGTTAGACTTCTTGTGATGCTATTTCACTTATTTCCTAGAATTCAGTTGATCTGCAGTCCTGAATGACCACTCCAACACGTAGAAGACCTGTTTATACCGATTGTTTTAAATTCTATACACAACATCTGCCTAAATTACATGTAAAATACTGTCTTGTATGACCATTTCTGCATCTGCACAAAAGGTTTCTACTGGCTGTTTACAACTATCTCTGTTGTTTTGTCGGTGTTGCATCAGGAACTACCCAGAGGACACAATGGACCAGCCAGATTCTTTATCCAAGGCAGATGCATTTTTAATAAATGCAAATTAATAAATTATGCATGAATAGAATATGTATTAAAGCATACAGACGGTGCCTATCAAAAAGTCTAGACACAACAGCCTCTGTTTAGGAAAATTCCGTGTCTGTCTGTGATTCCCACCTGGAGAGCACTGGTAACAGAATTTTTGTTGGGAAGCTGGCTAAAGGCTCAGTCATTGACTTTGCCACAAAGTAGTCTCCTCTATGTGGAGATCACTTGGGAAGCTCTTGCACCACCCAGGAATTCGCTGACAGAGGGTGTGCATGCAGCCACAGCACTGATACCCAGCTGTGCCACAAGATGGAATTATTGGATGGACTTGAATTTTATACTTATATCCCTATTGTAATTTATTTTACAGCTTTTACCACAAAACCAGTTGAGCCCTGTTGGAATTCTTGCAGACTGATGCATACATTCATATTTCAATTGAATTTTGCCTAAGGTCTTTTACCTGAATATGCTAAAAAAGTAAGAAATAGGTTTGTGGTTTGGCTTGGGTTTTTTTGTCTGGTGTTTTTTTTTTTGTACTTTTAACAATGGGATAAAAAAAGAAAAAAGAAAAAGTTCTATTGTAGAAGTACAGCTGGATCGAGTGTGTAAAGATATTAGGTTTGTTCAGTGAGATCAACAGTGTTTTTGCCCTTGTGACACAGAAATAAGCATTCACAGACTGATAAAAATGGTAAATGAAAAAACAACAAGGCAAGTCATTAGAGTTTTAAAGAAAACAGTTTTCACTGTTCAGTTGTACGAATTGAGGATTAGTAAATATAAGTAGGAGGTAGAACTTTAATTCAGGCAGGGTTACCAATTTGTAACTAATTGTAGCATGTAATGCTGCTGCATAACTCATCTTCCAAAAATATTTTTGATTGGCTCTCTTCTATTAATCTGAAGGAAATTTTACAGCTGATCGTAACAAGTAAAGTAGGGACTTGGTGTTTTAGGAATTTGTCAGTTGTAACTATATGAACTTTATTATCTATGACTCAACACATGTATGATTATTTGGAAAAGATATTTTATTGGCAATACTCTGGGAACTTATCCATAAGTATCCATAAATAGCACTTATCCACAAGTATCCATAAGTAGAATAAAAGATAAGTAGAATAGCATAGAAGTAGAAGTAGACTAGAATAGAATAATTAATTTGGAAAGGACCAACAACAATCATCACTCCTATTCACCTCTACACCAAAACCTATGCACAATTTAAAAGGGAATCTCTTATCATGTCTATTTGTGACACAGACACTTGAGGGAAGAAATTATGTACTATATGAATTTTGCAAAATTTTAGAATCTATAGTTACTGATTCCAAATGGAAACTGTGCATGGAAAATATTTTGTGCGATCTCACTGCATAACTTGTTTGAATGCTTAAGGTTGTTGTTTAAGTATGATATTCAAGTATATACTTCTGCAGGAAATACCCAGATAGATACTGCTCTATTCAAAGCTATACCTAATATTTCCTGTTACATTTGGTGCTATATGCTGTTGACATTGGGATTAATAAATTATATGATTAAATATTTTAAGCAGCACCTGCAAAGTGTTCAATAACTAAGTTCTCATGAAAACCAAAATGAAAGATATAAGGCACCTTGAATAAACAGATCTTTAAATAAGAAAATTATTTTCTTGGTTCCAATTTCTATGACTGCATTCTCCCATGTCTGCATTTCTCCCAAAGGTAAGAGTCTAAAAAATATTATCACATTACTTAAAATTTTTACATGTTTACTGTGGCACACTATTACACATTGCTTCCTGTATTTCATATCAAAAGAAATTATAAATAGTAATATATGGGTATACATGAGATTGCTAATGAAAAAATAACCTTGCCCTTACTGTTACATGATGTGTAAATAGATAGTAGAACAAGATCAAGGAGGAATATCCTAGGAAAAGATTTAAAGAGTAGAAATTCTTATTTACTGCTGTCTAAGTATACCTGTAAGTATATTACTGAACCTCTGTGCATGTATATCTCACTCATTTTTCTTATACAGCATAAGGTCATATTACAGAATTTCCAAGAAGATGCTGTATGAATTCCCTACTGAGAGTCTATAATAAAATCCAGTTTTGTTTTTTTTTTTTCTTTTAAGTGTTTGAATGCTTTCAGTTTCTACAAAGTTATTGTAAGGTAATAGATGTTCTGATTATTCATGACTAAAAGGTCATTAAATTACAATTTCCCAGTAGAAAATACTGCAATTTACATGACATTTAGCAAGGAAATTATATGAATCTACTTGTGTTCTGTGAGTTTAAAAGGTGAGACTTCTTGCTCTTTTCAATAGAGAAAAAAAAATAAATGAAATTCAATTCCATAACATTCCTTTTTATATTTATTTGAAAGAAAACATTTTCTTAGGTGATTGTAAAGACATTAGTGCTAATAGAACTGTTCTAAAGAATTCTCAGCATGTAAGTAAAAACCCTAAAGGTAATCCAACATTACCATTAGTTTCTGGTAATGCTCTATTTTTTGTCTAACTGGTATCTTTTATCAGTGTACATGCTGTATTATCTCTTAAAGTTCTATTGATCTGAAGAAGCTCTATGCTATAAATAAATCTATTTGCTGCAAGGTACGTGTGCTATGGTTTACACAGCATGGTATGGATTAGAAATCACACCCTCAGTAGCATGTAGTGGGATAATTCAAAACATGTGATCATATTAATATCAGACATAATGGCTATGCTCTGCCTAAGATACTACTGATCATCTTGGTGGAGAGTTACTATTAAAAAAAAAAAGGAATTGTTTATTATATCCATGTCCTTTGGGGACAGTGGCAGTACAACGTGAGAGACAGAAACTAAAATGACTGCCCAGGGTTTGCCCGCATGCAAATATGGTTGCTTAGGGACATTAGGGTGCAAATTCAAGCCATGTTCCTCCACAGTATGCCACTTGTAATAGAAGTAGAAATTTGGGGGGTTCATATATGCTAGGGTTTTTAGCAGCTTCTTCAAGCAAACCCAATCTCCATGAATGCACCTTCTAATCCAAGGGACTACAGGCAGACGCAGAGTAAACTCATTGAATGCCAGCAAGTTCCTGGTACCAAGTGCTTTGCTCTGCAGATGCTCTGCAATGTAATTCATGACCTTCAATGAGTCTATGTGGTTCATCTGACAGGTTCAGGTGGATTGCAACACCCCATAATTATCACCTTCTTTATTGCTCCTATTTTATTTTCCACCGAATAGTTATCACAGAATTTCATCCAAATTTATGATTGTTACTAACATTTAGTTCAAACTTGTGTACCAGCTGACTCAAAGGAAGATAAAATATGAAATTATTACACTTTTTTTTTTTGAGTGAAGCAAAAGCTGAAGAATTGTGACTGATGTATGTAATTTTCTATAAGACTAGTGAAAAGTGAATAGTCAGAATAAGACTTGAAAGCATGGGCTGATACTTCACTAGAAAATGCTAAAAAATCTGTTTGCTTCATCAAACTGGTCATCAGTACTTTTTAAAAAAGAAAAAAAATCAATACTCAGTACTCAAGTAGACACTTGAGTTCACACTCGCACTCAAGTACACACTTGAATCAGGGTGCTGTGTTTCTACAGTTTCAAAATTCAATATCTTACAGTTTTTCACATTCTATGTTGGTGTTGCAGTGACCCCTATGTGTTTATGGTGGCTAGTTACTGTAAAACAGAGGTTTTTGGCTTTTTTTGTCACAAATGCTGTTGCATTGTGAATAGTTGGGGTGCTTGCCATTTGCTTCTAACTACTGTTGATAGTTTCAGTCAAATCATTGGCAGTCAGTCCTTATCCTCTTAGAAGCATCTAGGCATGTGAGATAAAGATCAATTGAACTGAAAAGTTAATTTTTGCCCCAATTTCTTCAGCATCAAAAGGAATTACCACAGCTTTGCTATTGGTATGCTACCAACTTTGTGACTATGTACTGGACATCAATACCTAAGGTAGACAAGGCCTGAAATTCACCTGTAACCAAAATATGCTGCAGTCTGCTCTATATCACTAGAACTAAAAGCAAAATACTTTGCTGTAGCAACACACAATTTTTCTGAGTCTTTCCACCCTTTAGAGCTATCAGTGGTAACAGATTGTAATTGCCATTTGTGACAAACCTCTAAAATACTGTGTTGTACAAAACTGGTGCAGAATTTTGCACCAAATCTTAATTGTTTTTTTCCCATGCTATTCCCAGAACCACTTTTAATTCTTCACCTAAGGGGAAAACAGGATGATGCATGGAAGACACATTGCAAATCTAAGCCTCTAGTTATTGTCAGTAAGTGTTCCTTCTGCTATAGCATAGCTACTTTGGCATTCTTTCAAAGAAAAGAATGATTCAAAAGAAAATACATTTGTTTCACAAAGAACATATATTTTCTATTGTTGGAAATAAGACAATAAGGTGTGATGTCACATTGTACAATAAGTCATTAAAGTTACTGTGTCTTTTACTAATCTATTTTAGAAATTATTATGAGAATAAAAATGGTGTGCAGTGGTCCAACCTCTGTAACAAAGACTTCTGACCTGAATGTATTCTATAGTTTTCTTCAGAATGAGAAATTTCTATTTAAAATTTAAATAAAATTGAAGAGCAAGATATTATCGTAACATAAATTATATAGCTATTAAGAAAAATATTATTGAAACACACATTATTTAGGATCAGAAACCAAAATACTAAAACCATTTCAAAAATACGTACTTCAGAAGCAAATTGAATTTGTGTTTTATAACCCTTCCTGGTTCCACGCAACGATATGTGCAACTATTTTCTGCACTGGGGGGCAATCATCTAGTAAATTCTTCCCTGAAAATTGCACAGTTGAAACCTACTGTGGATTATTGTTACTACTTTAACTATTTCGTTGATCACTGAAGTTTCACTCTTTGAGATAGAAATAAAAAAATTGAATAAAATTAGAAATCCCATAAAACAACCGTGGAGGAAAAAAAAACCTGGAGAAAGCAGTACATAAGGTAGGAGGAAACATACTGCCATATATTATGAAGTATACAACACACTTTTCTCTTTGCTAGAGGAAACCTTGAAAGAAATCAAATAAAATCTTACAAAAACTCAGCAGTGAGGTGAAATTGAAGGGCAAATATAAAAACAGAATGATTGATAATGTTGAAGCTTTTTTTAAGTGTAGAGGAGCATTTTGTCCCTGTTTAGAAATCTAACATGAGCCAGCCAGCCTTTTTTAATGATGGAATTAGGGGAGAAGGCAATCAGGGTTATCCTGTAAATCCTTTCAGTTGCTGATCTGTCTCACTTAAGACTGTTCTCCTTCTTCTTTAGCCTTATCTTGCCACCATCCCAATCCTGGGATGTCAGTGTTGCTGCATTTTTCAGTTTCCTAGTTTCAGGTAATTACCTCACTACTTACGCTTTTACTGAGAGTTTTGGTGTCCTTCACTTTGAAGTGCTGGCTGAGTTCCAGTCAGAAGGCTGGAGGGGAAAAACCTCTCAAAAGCTGGAGCAGGGGGAGACTATTGGCTTGCTGAATCAAGTGGATGACTTTGAGTTGTGCTAGGCTGTAAGGAAAGAAGTTGAAAAAGCCTGATGAGTGAGACTACTCAATGGTACTGATTGGTGTCAGGAAAGGTGTATCAACTCCTCAAACTGCTCTGCAATGTACTTCCTGTCAGATGACAGGAGAGGTCACTTCATTTTTCCCTCTATACTGGCTGTACTAAGGCAGTGGAAATGTGAAACGGGTTTCACAGCAGGCACTTCATAGCTGACTGGAACGGAATCTAGAAGCAAAGCCTAGCTCTCGATGTCATATGTAGGGAAACTGGAGAGCACTGTAAGTGCTCCTGAAATCCCAGAATTCTATCTACTTGAAGTGAGAATGCTGAGCAGGAAACTGCTGGCCCTGTGAGAATGCTGAGGAGAGGGTGTCTTCAGCCTAGACTGCGCTCAGATTCCTTTGATGCTGTGGAGCTCTACAGAGGATTTATATACCAAAAAGACTCTTAGACAAGAAGTCCCTATGATATGTCTTTCAAAAGAATTATGCTTTTAACAGAAGACAGTTTTTCTCTTTTTTTATTGTAACTCCTGTTTGTTTGTTTGTTCATTTTTTTTTGTTAGTCTTCTTCCATGATGTGGAAGATCAGAATTTTGTTTTTCTTTAATTAGTATTACTCCACTCAGGATTCCAGGAAAGTGTTTTAAATAGCAGAATATACATGTGGCTTCAAAGAAGGTGTGCTCTGTTGGGATTTGTTCGTCGGTTTTGTAGAGTTGCTTCTCAATTACTTAAAATTGACTAAGTTGACAGGAGAGAGAAGGAATAACAGATTTTTTTCTATATGTTGTTCTTCCTTTTGAGATAAGGCATATTTATTTCACCCTTTTTTTAGAGATCATTTCAGTATGTGTGAGCTATTGCTTTGACTGCATATTGATACATTTTAATGAAAGTCTCTTCATTAATTTTACAGTGAAGTTTTCTTTTTACACCATGCCCTGCAGGTTTTTCCCACTTCTGTACATCCCTCTGAGTTTCTTTGGTGGTTTAGCATCCTAATGTACCTAGAACGGATGCTTAATGTTGTATTCATAGTAGCAACTACAGCATCTGCAAACAAATTGCAGCCTAAAACAGTTGATCTTCCAAGATTCTGTACAAGTAAGCACTTTTAGGGCAGACGTATATGTGCTTTTTCCTGTCCTTAAAGAGTAGACACCTCCTTCTCAAATTCGTCATAGAAATATGTTCCAGTAAACTAGCTTATGTCTGCAATTAAATGCTTACACGCTAGGAACCCTGCTTGCAGGCCAGATGTGCACATACAAATGGGATCTTCGGTGCCCTGTTAAGGTACCTAAGGACAACTAAGGGGGCAATTACCTTGTTCTTTGATTATTTGAATTTAACTTGATAAAATGAATTTTGGCTCGGCTGTCAGAGGCAAATGTTTCAAACCAGCTGTAACTATGCTGAATTCACACAGGACTAAATTTGGGCATACCTCAGCTTCTCAAATAATTTGCACAGTAAATTGGGTTATGCTGAAGAGCAGAAAACCAAAGTCTAGGACTAGGAGCAAGTTATACTGTATGTAGAACTTGAGAGAAAAGAGCTCTTTGCCAGAGTTAATGCTCAGTGCCTGAGCTGCTGTGTCAGTGTGCAGCCTTCACTGTCTCCATCCAGTAATCACTTCTGCCAGTTTGTCTTCCTCAACCTCTACCCAAAACTCTTCTGCTTCAAGGCAAGCTGTTTGACTGACATTGTCAGCTGTCATAATACAGGTGTGCAGTGCCATCAGGAGCACACTGTCTTAGAATGGCAAGCACTGCAGATGTTATTGAGAGCTTCGTTCAGTATTTTCCTTCCAAATGTGTAGGGGTTGTATAATGGAACATGAATACCATCTGTTGATCTCTTGAGATGTGGACTCTATAAATAACTCAGAAAAGACTGCAATTCTGCTTCTGTAATTTGAGATATTTCAGCTGCCTCTAAGACTTTTGTATCTTTTGGAGTTCAGGGGTTTTAACCTAGGTTAAGCCAGCTTTCTGTTCGCATCTGCAGATGGGAATATTTATTGATCCCTAGGAGCCAACTGATTCTTTTTGTAAGCAGTGTATGTTCTACTATCACATCTCTGCTCAAGCTGGCTGCTACAGACGCTGTTTGTGTTAGTTAACAGTGCAGCACAATTAGTTGAATAGATTTGTAGCATGAACAGGTACCAAGAATGTAGCATCAACACTGTCCGTGTGCTGTTATTTACCCTTCTAACTAGCTTTGATGTGGTCCTGTGCACTGAACCATTGCTGTTTGTCAGCTGTGCTCCTGGCTCTCATCTTTGAGTTTCTTCATGCTCAATGGTTCCACTGCACAGGTGCCAGAGTGTACATCAAGGTGTGGTAAATGGCTGTGAAGCTTTGCTCCAAAAGTTCATTTCTCCAGGCTAGAATTCTAGTGTGGATGTGCCTGTCAGCTCTTCAGTTAAGACATATTTGGCAAAAATGCCTTAGTACTTGAGATTTAGTGACTGAATAAGCAAAACAAACTTTTGCTAGGCTCACAGTGGTTGTGTAATTTCATCAGTGCATGAGCAACTGTCAGTGCACCGAGCTTTACACATGTGCCACTTATCCCATAGAATCCTTTAGACTGGAAAAGTTATATCATCAAGTCCAGCTGTAAACCCAGCACTGCCAAGTCCAACACTAAACTGTGCCCTTAAGTGCCACATCCACAGGTCTTTTAAATACATCGAGGGATGGTGACTCACCCACTTCCCTGAGCAGCCTGTTCCAGTGCTTGTCAACTCTTTCTATGAAGAAATTTTTCCTAATGACCAATGTAAACATCCCCTGGCACAGCTCCAGGACATATCTTCTCCTCCTATCTCTTTTTACCTGGGAGAAAAGACCTAGGCTCACCTTTCTACAGTGTCCTTTCAGGTATTTGTAGAGAGTGATAAGGTCCCAGCCCAAGCTCCCTCAACTGCTCCTCATCAGACTTGTGCTCCAGACACTTCAGTAGCTTCCTTGCCTTTCTCAGGACACACTCCAGCACTTCAATGACTTTCTTGTAGTGAGGGGCCAAAAACTGATCAGACGGTGCAAGGTGTTTTGCCTTGGATCTTTGTGACTGAAGAAACTGTAATTACCCTTGGGTCCTTAAAGAATACAGCAATTTTTCCTCTTCCTTTGTGTCTTCAGTTATGATTTTAAGAATCCTGAAATTGGACTTGTTTTACAAAAATCTACTGATTTCCCTAATAGATTTTTCCTTTCACACAGAAGGTGATGATTACTCTCAACTTTTCCCTATAGTTATGCACTTTTTGTTTCTGTCCTGCTGTAAGGTGTGTTTCTGGTATCCTTTTCTGAGTTAATCTGGGGAAAACTTAATTCAGTCAAAAGTATGTGGCAATTTCAATAAGGCAAGTATGCTTATTTCTTCAGGAACATTAAGGTTCATGATCAGACTTGATTATGCAAGCAATATTGAAAACTCAGTGTTTTCAGTCTGTGTTCTCTCACAGTTGAATAACCAAGTTAAAAAATGTTGAAGAAAAAAATCAAATTTTCTTGTACGTTCAGTCTATTGACTGTCCCAAAATGTCTTCAGGAAAAGTCCAAGTAATTGTTTAGGCTCACACAATCCTGCTCTCTCGACAGAATTCGAATGATAAATCCTGCCTATGTGAACCGGTTCCTGTTTCTAAAATCCATCTTGAGTGAACCAGTGGGTAGGCAGTATAAATAAGTAGGAAATAAAAAAAGGGTACTTGCATATAAATGTCCTGGTTTCACCAAAGGAGAGGGTTAATTTTTTGCTGTAGCCATGAGAGGGTGGAGCCTGGAGCCCTGTGGATGGGGCCAAAACCCTAATGTTATTCAATACCAACCCCCAGGGACATGGGAAAGGGACTCTCCCTCTTACTTCCAGGAAGAAAGGGCATTCCTCTCTGGTCCTCGAAAAGTGTGGTGTGAGGAGGATCTATCTGCCTTTGTTTTTCATTGTCCCAGGCTTGGTGAGCATTTTGCACGTAGATTGCTCTCTCTTTGTACACTTGTTATTGATATTGTTGCTGTTACTGTTTGTTTTCTTATCTCAGTGCTTTTTCTAGTGAATTGTTCTTTTCTCAACCTGTGATCTTTGCCTTTCTGTGCTTTCAAGGGAGAGAGGAAGGGAGTGCCAACACACTTGTGATGGGAGCACTAAACTGGGGAATATCATTCCTAAACCATGCACTCACATCCAATCTCACAATGAGGTGTTAGGATCTACTCAAAGCCTACTCTAATTAACTACTGTCACTTAGTTACTGCTTTTTTTGTAGGAAAAGAGAACGTGTCTGATTTCCATAAATATACTTGGTGGGAGGGAAGAAAATCTTTGATATCTTACATACATCAGTCGTATGAATTGAAGGTTAAAGGCTAAAGTAAAAATGTTTATTACATCTTTTTGACTTTTATTCTGTTTTGCCAGATAATAATGATAGTATTCCAAACAAATGACAAAAAGTTAATCCTCACAGCATGCTGTATATTTTTTTAAATTAGTCCAATGATTGGAAGAAAGTAAGGATAATTGTCAGAATATCTGATTAATGGCTAGTCAGCATAAAAAAAGACAGGGCAAGAGACAGGAAAATTAATACATTATACCCAAAGACATGCCAACCCTGAACAAAATTTGATAACGGAGACAGTTGCAAAGACCAGAAGTCTTAGGGCACTAAGATGGATGGGCCATCAGAGGCATCACTCAGGCATTGCCTTTGAAGAGGTTGAATCAGTACTTTGTAGTTGATAGAAGGGAGAGGAATGGGACACAGAAGACGACAAACTACTATGAAGAAATTCAACTCTATCACAACCAAAACCAGTACACAGAGGTATAAAAAGGAAATGATTTCTGAGAAAAGCTTTATTAAAACCAGATACTTATCTTCCTTAAGAGACAATTAAAGGCCATACTATCTCTCCAGACAAACCAGAGGAAGGAATCACATCTGAGAGGTCTCTAGTGCCTCTTTCCATAACCAGGCATGAATTACCTCTTACTGCAAAGACATCTGACCTGCTATCAAGACTTTTTGTCTGAGTATTATGCATCTTAACCCTGAACAAAGTGTTTTGATATAATGTTCATCCATATTCTGAAATACCTGACCTGCTGAGAATATGAACACAGCAAATTTATATGTGTCTGCACTCACTTCCTCCCAGCACATTTACAGGTGATAAAAAGCTGGAAGGACTGATTGACGCACCATGACTGTGCTAACATTCAAAGTGGGTTTGATGGGCTGAGGAAATGGGCAAACAGAAATCTTACTGGTTTCACCAAATGAAAATGTGAAATCCTGTACCTGGGAAAGATTAATTCCATACACTAGTAAATGCTAGGGACCAGCTGGTTGGAAAGCAGCTCTGTGGCTGCATTAGGAAGAGCATTGCATATTGAAAGAGATGATCCCTCACCTTTACTCAGCGCTGACGACAACATACATGTAGTGCCGTTTCCAGTTCTGGGTTCGCCTGTACGGGAAAGATATGGATATGTGGGAGCAAGCCCCGCAAAAGACCACAGACATGATTAAGAGACTGCAGCATCTCTCATATGAGGAAGGACTGACAGCTAGAATTGTTTAGCCTGGAGAAGCAAGAGGAAAGCTCAGGGGAATCTCATCAATGTGTGTAAATACCAGTTGGGACAGAATATAGAGGATGGAACCAGACTCTTTTCAGTAGCATCTAGTGAATGGGAGAGTCAGTAGACATAATATTAAATAAAATCCCCCAACTATTTACACTTGATTTTTTTTTTTTTTTCAACTCTGAGAAAAAATGAGCAGAAGCACAGGTTGCCCAGAAAAGTTATGGGGTCTCCATCCTTGGAATTGTTTCACACCAGACTGGACAGCCTGCAGGCATGGACAACCTGTCCCAACTGATCCTGCTTTGAGCAGTGGTTTGGATGAGACTGTCTCCAGAGGTGCCTTCAATTGTTCTGTGATATTGTCACGTGTGCTGAATTTTCGAACAACCAAATATGGGCTCCTCATCTCATATAATTTCAGGGAAGTCCTTTTAGCTTTGAAAGTCCAAGGATTCACTCTGACTGATGGTCCTAAAGGCCACTTTATCCATTGGTGCTGTATGCAGTTTGAGACATTGCTTTTAAAAACGTAGTATCTGAAATAAAGTGCAAAATGACAATTTTTTCCAGAACAAGTAGGAAATCTTCTGTATTACACAAGTTAGAAAAGTAGCATCTTATTTCTGACTAGTTTACATGAGGACAGTCAAGGATCTGGGAAGACAAATATTTGGTTTGCAGCTAGCCTAGCTCTCCTCTCTCTGTCTGTCTGTTAGGATGTCAGAATTATGGTGAAAGGCACAGCACAGACTCTCACTCTTGGGTTTTTTTATACATTGTTCCATTTCCAGTCAGGTATGTTCATGTATAAATGTTTTGCTGCTTGTATGATTTGCCGTAAAGCACTAGTTCTTTAGGCTTAGACATGGTCCCTAAATTCATGTCATTTGAAGGAAGAAAGAGTCTGCTAATCTTCCAATACAGTTAATTAATTCTCTATCTATTTCTTTTGCTGCAGTGAGTAAAATGCAAATGGACTCATCTGAATTCAGAAGTACTGGCTAGCTTCTGTTCTGATGAAACTTTCCCAGGCTTTAATGTAGACTCACTTCCACAGGTGGCCTAATAAGAAGCATCTTTGTACATGCTGCCCCATGCTAATAGCAGCAGTTTACTCTGCCTTTCACTTGACGTGACCTGCCTGATCATGCATCTCCTGGACAGCTGTTTTAAGCAAAGCAGGTCTTCACCAAATCAGCCATATGAAGTGTGCCCTGTTAGCAGGAGACTGATCAGTCAAAATGATTATATGCGTTTCTTTCTGCAACCTTTCTTCTGGTTCTGAAAATGGTGTTTCTTCTACAGTTGCCTATCTTTCCTATATCCAGCCACTTGCAGAAAAAAATCAAGCTTTCTGATTTTTCAGTTTTGAAAATCCTTTAAGTCAAAGCAGTTGTTAAGAGGAAATTGTATCATGGAAGAATGTCATAAAAAGTGAAGTGAGTGTTATTATTTGTGGAGCTTAGGAGACCTGCACTTGAATCCCTAAGGACAGACAGTAGTAGTGTGTGAAGTTGCATTCCTTGTTTTGGACACACTCCCAGAATGGCCATTGGTGGGTGAGACAATTCAACTTTTTCATCCAGACAGGGTTTTTACGGGCTTTGTATTTTCTGCATTGATGGAATCAGTTTAAGGCTTTTCCATGATATTAACCACTTTCTTGGATATTTGTATTATATTTTCTACCTCTCTCCGTCACGTTCAAGTACCATTTCCATCTATGAACTAATTACGCTTCTGTCAGAGTGCAGAAGCCCCTTAGCAATATAATTAGCAGTACTGTCCAACAAACCTCATAAATTTAAATGGGTAAAGTTGTAAAAATGTAAAAACCCAACATTCTTTAAAAAAAAGCAGTTTTTTTCTCCAGTGTCTTTTTTTTAAATTTCTGAACTAGAGTGCTACAACATCAAATTTCCTCCTACTTCTCTTTCTAAAAGCTCCATAATGATCTATACATTTTCTTTGCCCTAATGTTTATGTTTATAAGTCTTATAGGCTTCTACAAATATTTTTATGTCACTTGGCACTCACTGAAGTGTACATAGTTTGTACAAATGGAGTATAAGAAAGATCTTGGTTTTAGCTTCCTAGATAACTTATTGGTTCTCTGCCTGATGAGAGGCAAGAGGAAATAAAAATCACTTTTAATGGTTGACTGCCAGTGGTGACTTCCAGGCTTTCTCTTCTTTTAAAAAAATCTGTTATTATAGTTGAGTGTCAAGAGAGTCTTGAAAAAAGAACTGTAAAAGAAAAAAGGTAATCACTAACACTACAACAATTCAGGATTGAAAATAACCTCTCTGCTTATGGGACTGGGGGATGGAGAGTAAAATGTGCTATTTCTGGCCCTGAAATTTGTGTTATATGGCCTTTTCTATGTTTTTGTTAACAAATAATTTTCTTCACAAGCAACTACTTAATGAGAATAATAACCCAAAGTTTATTTTACCGGGGAACTTTGAAGCTGAGTGCTATTAAGGTATTTAAGAAAATATGAAATGAAACCAAAAAAGATAAATCTTGAGTATCAGCATTAACAAGTTGCAGCATGCAAAACACATTATCCTTTTCTCAAATACTTGCCTTATTTTTCAAAAAAGCCTTTTTATTGTGTAGTTTTCACCATAATTTGGAAATATGCCCATGCTATGAAGACTCAACAGTAAGCTACATAATTTCTGAATTAGACATAGTCAAAATGTATCCCAAAAATTGGATTTTGTAGTGATACAAATAAATTAGTGGTGGAGGTGTTTTTTAGTCATATATTTTGGTCTACATTTGAAGCTCTGAGGTGCTAAAAACATTTATCAGACAGTTTTGGTTTAATCTTGACTTCAACTTTTTTTTTCTGACCTGTGAATTTTTCCCTTATATATCATTAGTTACACAATACCATCTTCTTGCACAGATGAGAACACTGCTTGCCATTTGATCCAATTGGTCTACCCTTTCCAGTGAGGAATTCCCAGAATCACAGAATTGTTAGAGATGGAACGCAACTCTGGGGGTCATATAGTCCAACCCCCCTGCCAAAGCAGGGTAACCTCAAGCAGGTTACACAGGAACACATCCAAGTGAGTTTGAATGTTTCCAGAGAGAGAGACTCCGTGGCCTCCCTGGGTAGCCACTTCCAGTGCTCTGCCACCCTCAGTGGAAAGAAGTTTTTCCTCATGTTCACAGAATCAGAGAATATGCTGAGTTACAAGGGACCACTAGGATCATTGAGTCCAACTCTTAGCCCTGCACAGGACCATCCCCAAGAGTTCCTGACAGTGTTGTCCAACTGCTTCTTAAACTCTACCAGGCTTGATTCTGTGACCACTTCTCTGGGGGGCCTATTCCAGTGGCCAGCTACCCTCTGGGTGAAACATCTTTTTCTAATATCTGACCTAAACTTCCCCTGACACAACCTCAGGCCGTTCCCATGGGTCCTGTTGCTGGTCACCAGAGAGAAGAGGTCAGTGCCTGTCCTTCTTCTTCCCCTCACGAGGAAGTTTTAGACTGTGATGAGATCTCCCCTCAGTCTCCTCTTCTCTATGTTGAACAGACCAAGTGACCTCAGCTGCTCCTTGTACAGTATTCAAGGTGAGGCTGCACTAGTGCAGAGCAGAGTGGGACAATCACCTATCTCGACTGGCTGGTGATGCTTTGCCTGATGCCCCCCCCAGACACAGTTGGTGCTCCTGGCTGCCAGGACACACTCATGTTGTGGTTGAACTTCTTGTGTTTTAGTTTATAGACATTTCTCCTTGTCCTGTCTGTGGGTACCACTGAAAAGAATCTGCCATTATCCTTTCAAATATTTGTATGTATTGATGAGATCCCCTCTCAGTCTCTCTTCTCTAGACTAAATGGGTCTCTCATAAGAGAGATGCTCCAGACCCCTAATCCTCTTTGTGGTCCTCTGCTGCACCCACTCCAGTAGCTCCTTGCCTTTCTTGTACTGAGGAGCCCAGAACTGGTCACAGTACTCCAGATGTGGCCTCAATAGGGCCAAGTAGAGGGGGAAGATCACTTCCCTTGACCTGCTGGCCACACTCTTCCTGATGTACCCCAGGATACCATTGGCCTTCCTGGTTGCAAGGGCACACTGCTGGCTCTCCGTCAACTGGTCATCCAGCATGACTCCTAGTTCTCTGCAAAACTACTCTCTAGTAGGTCAGCCCCCAGCCTATACTGGTACTTGGGGTTATTCCTCTCCAAGTGCAACTTGCTGCTGTTTAACCTCATTAGTTCTCCAGCCTATCAAGGTCCCGCTGAACAGCAGCACAGCCTTCAGGTATATCAGCCACCCCTGCAGTTTCATATCATCAGTGAACTTGTTGAAGCTACATTCTATCCCTTCATCCAGGTCACTGATAAAAAAGTTGAATAAGGCTGGAGCCAGTATTGATCCTTGGGAAATGCCGCAGACTACAGGCCTCCCACTAGATGTTACTCTGTTGATGGTGACCCTCTGAACCCTGCCATTCAGGCAGCTCTTAATCTACCTCACTGTCCATTCACCTAACTCATATTTCCTGAACTCAGGAGACAGTGTTAAAACCCTTGCTGAAGTCAAGGTAGACAGCATCCACTGCTCTCTCCTTGTCAACCCATCCTGCCATGCCATCACAGAAGGTTCTCACATTGGTAAAGCATGATTTCCCCTCAGTGATCCACGCACAATACTTGGCATGACATCTTTTCTTCTACATGCTTGGTGATGACCTCCAGAATGAGCTGTTCCATCACCTTTCCAGGGATGCAGCTGAGGCTGACTGGCTAGTAGTTTCCTGAGTCCTACTTTTTGCAGTTTTCGAAGATAGAAGTAGCATTGGTCTTCCTTCAATCATCAGCCAGCTTTCCCATTCTTGTTTTTCTTCATCTGTGCTTCTGTCACAAGAGTCTGGTCTTGGAATGAAATGTGGGAATGTTTAAGAATTATTATTCAAATACTAAGGACCATTATTCAACCTAAGTCCTTATGGTTTAGTACACCTTAAATATGTGTGTATTTGATTCCCATCTCTTTGGCTGACTCTGCTGTTTGTGATTGAGTATACCCATAAAATTTCGGGAGACACCTGGATCGAAAAACTGTCAACAAAACAGAAAAAAAGTGAGAGTTTTTTAGTGCTGTGGATTTGAATAACAACATGGTAATACCACTTTCACATTTTACAGTTGTGTTAATGGGACTAGAAGGTTGTGCAGTCTACTCTTCTACTAGGAATTAGAAATTAGAATATGAGAAACTTTGGGAAGCTTCATGAGCATAAGTGCTTTTGTTGTAAACTTTTAGGTGAATGTCAAAGAAATGGCAAATGTTGTTTTGTGGTTATTTTCCTGGAAGAAACTCTCATTTAGGCTACTGCTAGCTTGAAAAGACTGAACAAGATGGTAAAAATATTTCCAGATCTAGGAAAATAATATGGTTTTAAATGCCATTTGAGTACAAAGAAGATGTTTTTTAGCTTGCTTGTCTACCGAACATAAAGTATACATGAAAACAGGAAGGCAATGCTAAATACAACCATTTTACATATTTAACAAGTATTATCTTAGCATTTGAAAGTATGAAGATAAAATCCTGGAGCACAAAAGATTCATAAAATGATAACTAAGTACAGCCTGACTAAATACTGGGTGATGCCCATCACAGAATTAACATCATCCAGAGATAATTGTGTCAGAAGCAATCAAATGTATACAACAAAAATCTATCTCTCTGACTATGGATTACGAAAAAGCTGGACCTCACTATGTAGACTGCTGGAAAGAATTGTGTGCCAGACTCATTGCTTTTACGCAGGGTGAGAAACTGTACTCTAGAGCACAGGCTGTGCCTGATGGGAGAAGCCAGTTCTCATCAGCCCATCTTTCTAGGGCTGGGAACAACTCTACAGAACTGTCAAGAAAGTTTCCAGTTTCCATTAACTGTGAGACATTGGCTACAAGCCAACATAAATTTTCCCTTTACTGTACTCACAGTTACCCCCAAACAAAAAAGTATCTGTTCGCTTTTGAAGGTATCCCACCTTCGTCCCCAAAAATGTAAGACCTGGGTTCAAGCCACATGCTTGTCCAAGCTTTTTACTTATACTTAAGGCCCCAAAATAATTTTTGCAAAGCCTTTTGGTTCTTCAATACCTCGACATTGTATAAAGAAAAAGCTCTGCATATGTTTCCCAAGAATTTCTTTAAATTTAGTGATAAAATAGGTATTTTGGCAAAAGCTTCACAGCTTAACATACAACCAACAAAGAGAAATATTCCACAAAGCACCCAGCACACACCAACTCACATAGCTTGGGAAAATACAACCCACAAGTTTTAGGTTACCTAAAAGAGAATAAGGAAAGAGTAAAGAAAAGAGATTAAGAGAAGAAACAGGAAAAAAGAGGGACAGAAGAAGAGAGAAGGAATAAAGAAGGAGATTAGAATAAGAGAATTAGATAGCTACCACCAAAGAAAGAGTCCTGTGCAAGTCTGGGGCAGTGGCAGGTCCTGAGAGAAAAAGCAAGATGGAACTCCTGTGCTGCTGTATTTATCTGGTCTGGCTACCATGGCCACCCCCCCTCAGGCGAGACATCCAGCTCACTCATCTCAGTGCCCTTCAGGCCAGAAGAAGTGGTGGTGTGGGCAATCAGAGGCAGAGCTAGGGGCCCCAGGGGGAGTAGCGTGGGTGGGCTACCAGGCTGGCCTTTCGACTGACAGCTCTGCCACACGGCTTCCATGGCTGTCGTGATGCTGCGGGCCTGACCATGTGGACTCCGGCCTGGCCCTTCTGCCAACACACACACCAGTTGGTTCCGACACAGTAACACAGTCCAATGAGATTCAAATCCAGTGTCTCACAAGTATAAATATAGATAAACCTTTCAGTTCAAGGGTGACAAACATATGAATGTCTGGGTATCATAAAGCTAAAGAAACAGAAGTTGGGTTCCTGCCAAAATATGCATTACATATCTATATACTCTGTATGGCCACATCTTATTGTCACTTTTATTAGACTAAATGCACAACCTTCTATAGAGTTTGTTCAGGTTTGCTTTGGTTTAGTGCTTAATTTGTCTCCTTACTTGCAGAGAAGGACAAAAATACCTGAGTTACTGTAATGTACAAAAATATTTTTCTATTCTACATTACCCTAATACACATTTCTTAAAAGGTAAGTCTTTTCACAGGACAAAAGTGTCTAAAGCTTTTACTCTATATTATTATATTGTTTTATGTTAATCTACCAATTAGTCAGGTAAATTTTTATACAATCTTAGAGTTGTTTTCACTTTCTGAGCTGTGTTTTGGTTGGCAAATAAAGAGGAACAGGTAAAGAGCTTCTTCTCATTATGAATTATATGCAAACGTCTGTCTAAATTCAGTCTGCAAACTAGGACTTTATACCTTTCTAAATAAAGTTTCATTGTCAATTTTGAATGTACAGAAGTTCAGGAAGAACAGTTTAAATTAATCAAGATATAATCAAAATGGTAGAAAACATAAAGAGTTGTAGTCAGTATTGGTTTTAAGATGCCTTTTTGTGAATCAGATACTTTTAATCCAATATTTTTTTCCTTGTTGTGTTTTCAAAGATGAGTTAGAAATTTAATTTTTCTACATTTAATTAATGTAATTTTAAACATTAAAATTGACTCTTAAAAATTAATTCAAGATCTGAAACCAAAAAAAAAAAAGACTTTTAGTACTCATCATGTCACTGAGCCGTACTCATTACTGCAATTTTTACAGTCCATTTTTACATCAGTGAAAGTCCATTGAGATTTCTGTTCTAAAACTAGGGCAGTAAGTCAGAGTAGTAAGTCAGGTTTCTCATAGGAAAATAATAAATGTCCAGTCAGAAATCTCGAGAGAGTGTAAGTTGAATGATCTTTAAATAATTCTTCCCAATTAGGTTATATAGAACATATTTATAGTCAAGGACTTTAGGAGTTTCCTTTCTCCTTAGTTGACCCAATTTTTTTTAGTTAAAATGTGTTACTGTAATCAGTTCATTGAACAACTAAATGCTGGGCTGAAATTTATGACCTTTTTGATAGAACTTACATGTTTTGTTCACCAAAGTAGATTTTTCTGGCAATGATATTGTGGCAGCTTTCCTTGATATCTTTCAAGACTAAAAATCATGTGTGAAGGTTAGCTGGTTTCCATCTGCTCATCAAACCTTTTTTTAATTCCTTTTGTCAAAAATTTCTTTTTGCCAAAACACCTCTTTCCTCCCTAGAGCACTTTTTTTTTTCTCATTTCCACCCCCCCCCCCCCCCCCGTGTTTGTTTGTTTTTGTAAAGCATTTAGTTTCTTTAAAAGACTGTGGTGCTTACCAGCTAGGCAATAGGCTGTAAGAAAAAAAGATTGTATCTGAAATATCAAAGTTATTACAAAATCCGTTCTCAAAGATACTTCTTGGTTTTGTTTACAAGGTGATGTTACTGCTAGTTGGGTGTAGGTAGTGCTCCTCTAAACAATTCCAAACATGGAGCTTTGTGGTGAAAAAAAAAAAAGAGGGAAAGGAAAAAAGGACTGTTCCATGAGACAAACATTTCCTTCACTTTGCTACTCTGTATTAAGTTCTGTTCATTTTCCCAAACCAATGCCTAAGCCTCTCAGAAAACCTGAACAGTAACAAGGCAATGGGTTTGCAGCTCTGCATAAGTTTGAGAAATGACCTACCAGAGAGCAGATGGACATAATGAGGGAGCAAATGAACGTCATGAGGAGGCCAATGGCCTTCTATACAGCAGTTACTGACCTTGGTATTTTGCTGCTGTGCCTGGCTAAGAAGAATGGGACATACTCCTGCTGTTTTGGCCCATTCCAGTAGTCACTCTCATGTCTTAATTCACATGGGGATGGCACCCAACCATGACTTTACATTTAGAATACTGTAACTGAAAGTTGTTTTCATATCAATTTTTTTTTTAATTTGAAAGACACTATTTTGATTTGCCAAGTCGCATTATTTCTAAAGCTAAAAGTCAAAGTTTAAGTCTGACTGTAAAGCAAAATTATAGAATCAGAATCATAGAATGGTTTGGGTTAGGAGATACCTTGAAGATCAGCTAGTTCCAATCCCTCTTCCATAGGCAAGGACACTTCCCACTAGAGCAGGTTGCTCAATGTTCCGTCCAACCCGGCCTTGAACAGTGACAGGGATGAAGTCTTCACAGCTTCTCTGGGCAACCTATTCCAGTGCTTCACCACCCTCATAATAAATAATTTCTACCATATATCTAACCTAAATTGTGTTTTTACCCATTACTCCTTGTCCTATCACTACAGTTCCTGATGAACATCCCCTCTCTGGCTTCCCTGTAAACCCCCTTTAGGTACTGGAAGGTTGCTATGAGGTCTCTACACAACCTACTCTTCTCCAGGCAAAACAGTCCCAACTTTCCCAGCCTGTCAATTGCTAAGTATTATGGTAACTATACCTGAGGGGGCAAATAGGCTCAAAAGATCATCTCAGCAAGATTTAATCAAAGGTTATGGATGGATGAAACAGTTTCACTTTATGATTGGAGTGCAGATGGCAAACAACTCAAATTCATCTGGTATACAGAAACATACCCAACAGATCTAATGGATATGTAGCTAGCTGCAGATGGAGGACTCTATGTGTGACAATAGCATGGGAGTATTTAAAATCCCCAGGCATGTATATTTCTCTTAACTATAGCTAATTAGTAAAAAGGAGTGAGTAGTATTTCAGGAGGTATATTGACTCTAGGAACAATATAATAAATAAAAATTACATGCCTAGAGGTGTGTTCTGGACCAGCAACTTTAAAGGTCACATTCTTCATTTACTCTTTCTGAAAATGTTAAATAAATAGCTGAGCTACCTTGACTATACTGTGTTTGTATTAATTTGGTTTCTATTCAGAATGCCATTTATCCTGTTAGAGTGTGAAACTCTTTAGAGGAAAGATTCTGTTAGTTCTTTTCTATATATTTACTAATTACACATTCTGTAGCTAACCAAATATAAATAACTCTAAAATTCAGTGTTTTAGGGTGATAATTTTTATGTTTTGGTGTGCTCTTGTTTATTGGTTCTGGCATCTAGCAAGACGAATAGCATGATCTTCCATCGGACTGGTCAAATAAAAGGCCTTTTTTGCTTTAATCTGTACAGTTTTTTGTGTGTTTAAAGCAAATCAGAGACTGTAGACTAGCAACCATGAAAACTGAAATCCTTTGACTTTACTTATACAGGCTTTATCACAAACAGATTGCCAACATGCCACTCATTTCCTGGTCTCTAGGTTGCAAGTAGTAATTTAGTTTTCCAACAGTGCAATCACTGTTAATTCAGTTATAAACATCTTAATTCATAGAGCATACCTGTCTGTTAAAGCTTTTTGATTTGACAAATCAGAAATCTACTTACTCTTGTTGAACAATATCTTCATGTATGAATTGATAATGTAATATTCAGGACTACTTCTTTTGGTTTTCCTAAATTCAGTCCTTGGACATAGCCAAGGTGGTAGTCATCCTTTTGTCCAGTGTGAAGGATTTTCCATTGGTTTTTTTTTAGTAACATAGAAAAATATAGAGATTGGGTTGTCATTTTTATACACTGCAGTGATAATTAATGATGTATAAACCTCAAATTGTTTTTTTTTAGTTGGAAGAGATTCAGTGATTAATTTTGTTCTCTGTTATTGTGTTTGAAGTTATGCTCTTTCCTGCTGACATTTTCAGAAGACTTTGGAAGGCTGTGAAAACCCTTCTATAAATCCTCCCTTCCCCCTTTTTTTTTCTTCATTTTATTTGACTGCACGTCTTTAATCCAAACAAAACTTTGGTTTTTAAACTATATTTCCTTTTCCCTCCAGGCATTTTGTTAGTTTGCATGTAACACTAAAAAGCAAAGAACAAAACATAGAACAAGATTGATGGAACAGGGAGAAAAGTGTTCTTCCAATTCAGATCTTGTGGGTTAAAGCACTGTAACATCTGGAGTTAAAAATGCATCTATAATTCCTGCTCCTGCTACTTACCCTCTGATTGCAAGGCATTTTAGAAAAAAAACCACAAAAACCAAAAACCAAAACAATATAACAAAACACTTTTTATCTTTTTTTGTGACAATGTTATGCTTTACATAAGTAAAAATTCACTGGGGTAATGAATTCCAGGAATACTTGTTAATTTTACAGGCAGGGAGAGCTTCAGCTAGAAACATAGCCAACATCTCATGCATAGCATGTCCTTGATCTCATGTTATGATGCTCACCTGAAGATGAGAACTCAGACCTCAATTTCAGACTTAGTGTGAGGAATAGAGAAACATTTAAAGCTCGTGTTAAGAGACTTCACAACTTGATTCCAATTTCTGTTCAACACTTGTCTCACTACAGCCTGTTGCTGTGGGCAGAAGTTTGTCCACAAATATTGAGTCAGTGCTTGTGGCCCCAGGAATTTAAAAAGTAAAAGGAAGAAATTTTGTAACAGTACCTTATTCGTTTGGCATTCTTGCTTCCTGGTTGGATGATACTGGGGAGCTAAGTCAGCTGCAGTGAAGGAAAGGAGAGCTTTGGAAAAACCCATTCTCAGAGTACTATTACACTGGGTCATGCAGGAAGTCTGCTGGCAGGTGTAAGCTTGTCTTCAGATTCTTGATAGGCAAAGTAGTCGCTGAGTCTGGACAGGTGACAAGTATCTCTTACATGGGAGTATGACAAAGAAAGAACATTTGTCTTCGGGATTTCTTTCTTGCAAATACAATTCTTCCCCCCCCACCCCAAAGTTGCTTCAGCTCATACCATACTACATTACTTATAGATTGATTATTTAAAAAGTTGTCCATGTGTAGCTGCTAGTCTACTACCTTGTCTTTCTAGATGTACACATGATCTCAGTTTTCTTATAATACAGAAAATACTAGAAAAAAAGGATCTGAACATTCTGTGGCTCCCTGCCTGCCTGTTTCTAAACCTTTAGACTGACATTTGAGTTCGTATTCAACCTGCTGCACATGAACTATGCAAACATAAGTACATAGCTGCAGTAAAATGGTAATTTAATTAATTCTACAGAGAAAGAGCTGAAAACATGGGAATGAATACTTATCACAGAGAATAAAACTAATCATGATACTAATTCATTACAATCAGTTGAGGAGACCTTTTTGTACTTGTGTATATGACAAAGTAAATATGTCTGTATGAAGACAGTAGAGTTAGACAGCCAAATTGTAGATGTGATTCCTGAATTTATCACTGAACTGGTGTCTAAAAGTCAAGCTGACTGACTGTGTTACCTCTGAAGTCAGAAGATGAACAGGAGGAACATAATCTCTTTAATATATCTGTAAAACCCTACTTTGGATAGTTGATCTTGGTTTTGTATTTGTTGTGGGTTTTTTCCATCTAAATTGTCATGATTAAAATACACCAGAACACCAGAACACTGGGACAGGCTGTTTGAAGCCTACTGATGAGGCAAGACTGGTATAACTTTCTTTGGAACAACAGCCAGAAGAAATGCTTCTAACAAAGGATAATGTAGATGGGAGAATGTAATTAAGCAAGTAGTTATGGCAGTAACTTAATTAACGACTAAATTAATATAAAAAGACTGTGCTCTTCAATGATTTTATACGTTCATTTTCTAAGAGTGTAATAGTGTGGTGAAATAGAAAAGAAAATCTGAAAATGAAATTAAATCCTTGTTGGATCATGTTCATCCAAAGTGTCACAAGTGAGATAATTTATTCTCCCGCATCTACTGTGTAAGGACAATATATTCCGTGTAAGAATTGAGACTCTCCACACAAGGGCAAAAGAGATTATAGGTAATAGGTTGTAATGTTCATGCCTCATCCACAATGCCAAGATTATGAACAAATATGCCATTTTGCTTATGAGCAGAAGCGTTACACAGATATTAAAAACTGTCATGTTAACTCCTTTAATTCTGCTTGATTAGTTATTTTTCATAAAGTGTTCTGGAAAGAGTAGACTCTGTAGTTGTTCGGTGTCTACTGTCATAGAATCAAATAGAAGGGTCTGGAAAGGACCTTAAATATCACCTTGTTCCAACTCTGCTGCCATGGGTAGGGGCACCTTCCGCTAGACCAGGTTGCTCAGAGCTCCGCCCAACCTCATCTGAACACCCCACAAATGGGGCATCCACAATCTCTCTGGGAAACAACCTGTTCCAGTGTCTCCTGCCAGCTCCTCCTCCTCCCACCTCCACCTCCTCCCCCAGTAAAGAATGTCCTCCTAATATTTAGTCTAAGCCTACACTCTTTCAGTTTGAATACATTAACCTTTGTCCTATACCTACATGCTCTTGTAAAAAGTCCCTCTCCAGATTTCTTGCAGGTCGCCTTTACGAACTGGAAGGCTGCTCTAAGGTCTCCCTGGAACCTTCTCTTCTCCAGACTGAACAACCCTAGCTCCCTCAGCCTCTCTTCATAGGAGAGATGTTCCAACCCTCTGATCATCTTTGTGATACTCCTCTGGACTTGCTCCAAGAGATCCACATCCTTCTTATCTTGACAAAGATTTCTAAGTCAGTGATCATCTATTTACAGGGAAGTAAAAATTTGAAATACAGTGATGTCTCAAGACCTGACTAATGCAAGACAGTATCTCATTCCAGGAATATAAAACCTTTGTCCTTAGGTAACCTAAATTGAATTGCTAATTTCAAATTAATCTGCTCTGTCCTGGATATATGTTGCAAATATGTGTTTTTTTTTTTTTTAAATTAATACTGAGTTTGATGCTACAAAGGAAGAGTGAGAACAAAATTTTAAGCTGTTGTTGCATCAGCAAATGGATGAGGACTTTTAACTAAACCATTGATGTGTCGCACCACAGTCCCAAAAGATGCCAGTGGCTGTTTCAGACAGGAACATTTGTTCACACAGCATGGAATGAAAAACTGCCTTTTGAAGTGCTGGAATGAAGGGGTGTTACTCCTCAAAATGATGCTTGATGAAGTGCAAGTACTTAAAATTTTGTGCTTGAATGTGGTCATGATGTCACCATCAAGCATATTTAATGAGTAACATGATCTCTGTCTGACCTTCAACAACTTGCCTCTCTAAGAAAAGCTAAATAATGATGTTTTAAAAGCAGAAAATTATCCTTTCAAAATTGAAATTAAGTATTTTCTGAGGAGGCTAGTGATGGTTATGTGGTTGGTTTTAGAATTTTTTTATAACTGTTACAGTGTCTTAAAAATGTACTAGGAGTTTTGTTCATTGTTTAATATGTTTACTCATCTTTCTAGTTTTAGAAGTTTACCCTAAAACAAGTTAAGTGAATACTGTAATATTGTTTCGTAACTTCTGGTTTGGTCCTAACGCATGCCTGTGTTATATAGATTCAATTTAGAAACCAAAATCAGATCATGAGGTCAGTAGATGTGGAAATAGGGTGTATAGTATATCCTCAGGTATTTCTGGTGTTTGAGTTCTATTATTTTTGGAAAGATGGTTAACTTAGCATTAATGTAGCAAATTAGAAAAAACACAACAACCCTCTTCCATCAAAGGTGCGTCATAAATTTTAAATGGTCCCTTGCATAACTCTTTTGGAATACATTCTAATACCTGCCTTTGCATTCTAGTAAAAATATCTTATTCTTTTCTTTTCTTGGGTTAAGCCTACTGATGTCAGTAACATTATTTGCAAAAGGATTGTAGGTGAAAGTCACAAGGAAGTCCATGTTGAGCCTCTTTTTCAGATTCCCAAAATCTTAGGAAAATTCCTACATGGAAATTCCATGTAGAGCAAGAACTCAAAATATAATTTATATTATAAAATTCTAAAAAAGTTTTATGGTTTTCAATAATTTAGCTGTTCTTGTATAGGAAGTAAAAAATGCTAAACAGAGATGGGGGAACAAGTTACGTTATAGAGTATCACATTACTACAGTGAAGAGTGAACATAACCTAGCCAAATAAACTTCTTTTCCTTCTTTTCATACCACTCAAATCAAGGGAAACTATAATCAGTAACGGGAATGTAAATAAATTACAGAAGCTTCTTGAAAGCAAACTCATAGCGTAAGATTTCTCTAAGAGAACTAACTCAGCATGTTGCCTACCTAGATCAACAGATACCACCCACCTCCATGTGGAAACCGGGACTAATTTTTGTTCTTGAGTCTGTGGCTGTCAGGTTAAATGCCGTTCTCAAGTGCAACAGGAGAAAGCTCCTGGTATTAATTACAGATAAGTCCTCTTACTTCTGGGATGTAAAGGGAAAGACTTGAGCTCAAATTGCCTTCTAAGCGAATCAAACCCTCATTTGTCAGAACATGATCTTAGCTACAAGGCTGTAGGGCATTTTGGCATAGATTTTTCATTCTCAACTGTCAGCGTTTGTTTGTTTCTTTGTTTGTTTGCTTTTGCAGTGAATGGATGATCTTCAATTCTTGCTGAAATAGGCAGGTATCATACTAGTTTTCTTTTTCATGTGAATGCTGTAGTCAGTGAGTGACAGCCTCTCTTACTGTAGCCAAACGAATATTGCATTATTCCATGAAAAATGAAAGTATTTCAACAGGGAAAAATAAAAGTCTTAAGTTAAAATATTTTATGTCTGTTGCTAGACCTGGTTTAAGTTGCTTCATGTAAACTAATGTCTTAGAAGCCCCCAGTCTCCTACAGGCCAGGTGCTTGTTGTCACACGAAATTTGATAGCCTGCTCTCTGTTGACCTTTCAGTTGACCTAAAACTTGTTCCATCATGTCCCCTCAGTTACATCCCTTAACATCAGATAACAAGAAAAGTAGTTATTTCATGCATATCATTGAAGATTAGCCAGAAGATAAAAATAATTGTGATTCATTCACGCTTAGAGCAGCAAAAACTGCTAGAACACTTTACTAACAGAAACACAGGTTTCATGCTTACATCTGAAAAAAAAACGTGTAGCTGCTAACAAGTGGATGTGATAAGGAAATAAAATAGTTGATAGGAAGCTAATAAGAATATACAGGAAGTACTACATAAATATCTCAGATGAGATGAATATGATATATTGGATAATTTTTAAAGAATTTTTTTTTAAATAAAATTATTTGTATAAATAAAAAAGTCCAGCAATTGAGGGAGTAACATCCATTTCCTTCATCAAGAATGTATCTATAAGTTCTTTGCATTATTATGGTTTTATTCTATGAAAGAATGGTTAATTATTTTTAGTAATTTTTGTAGACAAGATTTTTGCTCTCAATTAGTTACTCAGTACATTAAATCTCAAAACTTGCATCTATTCTTGACATGGCCAGCTTTATAATTGTGGAAAATAACCAATAATCTCCAATATAAAAAAAAGGTTTGTAATGAAAAAAAAATTAAATTTGTTTAAAAAATCAGATTTTTTTGAGTATCTTTCAGTTGCTTAGGGCACAGTCTTCAGATAATTTCAAATGCAATTTTATTAGAAATTTTGACTTGAAGATATAAGATCTTTAATAAAGGGAGGTGGATGAATATTTAAATTTTCAAAAACTAAGTAACTTTTTAGGTTTTATTAAAATAGATCTCTCATTCTTTACATCAAGTTACATGTAATCTACCTACTTCTTAGAAATAAAGAGAACCAAAACATTGAACTATTCAGCCAGATTTCAGGATTCAAGGATCTTTTTTATGTTTTAATAGAAATACTTATAGTCTAAAAGCTATTTTCCATGAATTCCATTTTTGTCTCCAAGGCTTGTGGTCTCTGAACTTAAGCAGGCAAACAATAAAAATTGAGGTTAAGTAAAAATTATGATGTAGTACTGCTAATTATTGAGAGGGGTTCCAAAGCTATGGCAACATAGAAAGCACAAACTTTGAATGGAAAAATATTTAGCACTTTTTTCTGTCTTAATTTTCTGTATTACCAAAGGTCCTTTATCAAAATTGAAACCCTAAACCCACTGGGCTAGTCTTTGTTCAGTTGTATACTTTAAAACAAGGGCAACTGAAATTGGCTTAAAATGCAGGACTCATGTTCTGAATTTCTCTGAATGAAAGGTTGCAGGCTAGCAGTTCAGTTTTCTGCCTTCTGCCTTCCTGGTAGCTTGGGGTAGCTGGCAGATTGTGCTGGAAAATATCTTATCTAATCATAATGCTTAGAACCATTTAATTCACACATCTTGGAGGGAAAATGAACAACTACTGCTATTCTACACCTTTGTAGCAAACCAATATATCAAATCTTATTTTCTGGCGACTTTACCAAGTTTTATTCATTAGCGCAGCCAAGCTACGTCTTGCACTGATTCACTAATATGTGTATATATGTATATAAACATACAGGTATTTGATAATCTGTTAATAAGGAAATATGGATAACTCATACCAGGAAAAATCAAAACAGAGAGTGCGAGTGGGGTAACTGGACTCAAAAGGGGAGTCCCTGAATATAATAACAGTCTTATACCTGCATGTGGCAGCATTAGAACATCATATAAACATCAGGAAAGTAAAGTATAAGCATAACAAAAAGTAAGAACTTAACAGGCACACGGTTCATTTGTCTACTTTGCACTGTCAGCCTCAAGAGTGAATGAACATTATGCCTTGGATCATGTGTTCATGATTCCTGAAAACGGCTTTCCTGTCCTTACAGAGCATTTGATAGAGCTCTGTTAAGCACAACACCAACAGTACATCATCTGGGATTGCAGCTGTCACCCACAGAGAAGTCAGAAAGGAAGATGAAGAGAGGAGAGGAATAAATCAAAACTAGCCTGCTTGTGGCACTTATCACATCATGCTCATTTCTCTTGGCTGCAAATTTTAACATCTATGGGAATAGAGAGGATTATCTGAAGTACAGACATTCCTTATGGATGTTACCACAGGGACATATATTCTTGAGCATTTGAACTCTCTTCTTCAGTCATTTAATTCAGTCCATGTTGCAGCTGACTGCAATGCTTACAGGATCAATAGAAAACTCTTGTGTTTAGCATTTGGATGCATTTATAAAGTTATATTAGGCAAATAGAATGTTTATGACTAACTACTTTAATGTGAAGAAATTTTCATTCATTAAGTTTTGCCATTTGACTTCTTACAGGAAGGCAAATTGTTGCCTTTATACACACCTAAACTGTGAAATGCCCTGAAGGTTCACTTGGACATGGACTCAGATGGGCTGGTTGAACGGTTTCTGTTAGAAGCTTTAGAGGTAGTTATCAGCAACAAAACTACTGGCAAAGCTTTGATAGAGGGGTCTTTAAAATGATTTGGAGTGTGCATGACTAGGATAAATTTTCCACAGAACTTCCTGTAACATGGTTTTCTGTGTTCATTCTTTTATAGAGTAACTTCCGAGCTGTGTTCAGCCGACTGTGATAAACAGACATCCTTAATCAGTCCCGCTTTTGACTACTCAGAAAAGTCTGGAGTAGCAGTAGATGTATCCACATACAAACTGGATTTCAAGCCCTATGGAACCACAGATTAACTGCTTTCCTGTAGTAGCTACTCTTCAAGTTACTATTTATGGTGTCCATAACACAGTTATAGAATTATATGGATTGGAAGAGACCTCTAGAGGTTATCTAGTGCAACCTCCTGCTCCAGACAAATATAGTTAGAGGTTAGTCATGGCCTCGTACAATCAAGGCTTCGGTATCTTCAGTAATATGGATTCTTTGAATTCTCTGAGCAGCCTGTTTCTGTGTTTGACCAACTTTATGGTAATTTTTTTCTTTCTTCTTATACCTACTTGGAATTTCCCATGTGTCAGCTTTTATCTCTTGACTTGTCCTTATACTCTGCTGCTCCGAGGACAGACTAGCTCCATCTCCTATGCATCTAGTAGTGCTAGACAGAAATATGATCTGCCCCCAGAAACTTAGTTCTCTTGGCCTCTCCTTGTAGGTTGAACACACTTCTGACTTGTGTGTATATAAGCAAAAAACCACAAACTGTTCCTACGAACATTGACATCTGTCACAAACACAATTGCTGTATGTATCCTCTATTTGCCTGAGTTATTTAAAACTGAAAGATCTATTCTGTTAGCCAGTTTTACTCAGGAGAACTCCTCAGGCATCAGGAAAAGCTCTATGGACAAAAACCTGGTTAAATATTTTAATTCACTTTTTTTTGTTTGGCTGATTCACTTTGATTCTTTATCAAAAGCATAGTAGAGAAAGAGAATCACCTCCCTCAACCTGCTGGTCATGCTTCTCTTGATGCAGCCCAGGATATGATTGACTTGGTTTCCAGGAGGATCTGCTCCATGAGCTTGCCAAGCACAAGGGTGAGCCTGAGTGGTCTGCAGTTCCTTGCATCTTCCTTTTTTCCCTTTTAAAAAATGTAGTGTATTCTTCCCCTTTCCCAGTCAGTGGGAACTTCACTGAACTGCTGTGACTTCTCAAAGGTGGCTTAGCCACTTCATCTGCCAGTTCCCTCAGGACCCAAAGATGTGTCTCATCAGTTCTCATGGACTTGTGCACCTTCAGGTTACTTAAGTGGTCTCAAACCTGATTTTCTTCTACAGTGGGTCATTCTTTATTCTCTCAGTCCCTACCTTTACCTTCTCTGACTTGAATGATGAGACTGAAAAACTTGCTGGTGAAGACCAAGGGGAAAATGTCGTTAAGTATCTAAGCCTCCTGAGTAACCAGTTCTCCCATTTCGTACCAGAGTCCCCACCTTTTCCCTAGTCCTCCTTTTATCACCACCATACCTATAGAAGCTAACTCTTCTTGTTTCTTGTTATGTTCCTCATGCCATGTGCCTTTTCATAGAGACATTTGAGTTGCGCTTCCAACAACTTACTCTCTTGAGTGACTGGAATTCCTTTGTGCTGCTCTTCTGGTGCTCTCCTGCTGATCTGTGATCCTTCTCCAGGCTCTGGGCATCTCCTGCAGGCACTGACATCAAACTGCCAGGAATGGGATGAACTGAGGTTCCCCTTCCTTGGCAACTTTAGTTTAAAGCCCTCTTCACAACTTGTACTATGACTGAAGATTTACCTTTTCTGACAGATAATGATTCAGTGAAACTCATACTTATCTTATTTCCACAGCATGTTAAGTAATTAAGGGTGACAAAGAGCAGCTGTTCTTTTTATGATGAACTGGTCTCAATGTAAAAAAAAATTACAACACAAGTGAGCCTTGGGAGCAGAAAAGAACCATGATACACACATTTTGATGGCAGATGTAAGCTACAGTGAACTTTATCCTGGAGCAATTCTGTTTGTGTGTATCACTTACACGATATAATAGTTTGCAATCATTCCAATATTTTAAGGACACTGAGTTTTAAATATATATAGGGTTGAGTTCCATTTTCAAAAAAAAAAAAAGCTCAATAACAAGCAAAGAGAGCAGCTAGCACCAACCCCTGCATGTTGAAATAGTAGAGCTTTTCATAATGCTGACTTGAGCAATATGAGACTGAAACTAAGAAATAACAAAAAGAACTGTTTAAATGTTTATTTTTACAGCACAGTTGTCTATTACAAAAAATGGTGTTTGGTCAAAAACCAAGATGTTCATTTGGAGTATGTTTCTGGTGGGTAATTATTAGATTTATTCAAGCTCAAAACACAGTGTTTAGTCTTGATTTCTCTCTACAGTTCCATCTGAAATCTTAAAATGTATTCCATATATGGGAATTTGGAGATAGTGTTTTTACAGCAGGCATTATCAAAATTAAACATTTGGACATAACTTCAGAGAAGAAAGCGTTTTAACATGATGATTTTGATCTTTCCAAATCAAAATTCTCTGGAAAATATATCTCCTGAGAGAAATTTTAAGTTTTATTATTTAGGATGAAATCTATTACAGAGTGTCAGAATTTCTCCCCTAGTGAAAATTTGGGGTTTTAGCCAGCTTCGCAGCCGCTCGCTGTCCTCCAGAGCACAAGTGCCCTGGAGCCCTCACTCTCCATCAGGAAGTCTAGAGAGAGGCAAGCAGTATTCTCATTAGATAACACTGCTACAACACTATTTTAAGAACAGATTTTAATAGAAGAAGAGACTGTACACCCCTGCAACAGTAGAACTTGCAAATACATATAAAGAATCAAAAATTTTTAAGGTCTGAAAATAAAGAACAAAGATAGTAGAAAAAAGTAGAAACCATTTCTCCATTCATCACATTGAACGGTTAAACTGCTTATGCTGCAGACACTTCTATAAACAAGGTAAAATCCTGTCCCAGATATTTACGGTCAAGCTCTCTTTGAGCTCCTCTGACATTTGCCAAAGCATAAAATCTTCTTCATTATTTCAATTCAATATCTGTATTGATCTTGTACTATAGGCAATTCATCCTTTTTACACCATTACTCAACTTGCAAACAAGTTAAAAATCACTCCAAATCATAAAATATAATCCAATCTTGAGAACAAACAAAAGATTGATTTAAAGGTGTAGATCAACCTGCTGACTCCCGCTTCCACTTCTGAATACTAAGGGCAATCTTCATTTTCTTAGCTTTCTGTTCTCTTTCTGATTTTCAAGTGAAGGAAATGAAACTTTCTCTAGTCTCATTTATTCAAATAATATCTGGACCTCCAAAGTAGGAAGTGGATTTTCATGATTTTTTCCTTACCCAAGTTTAGAGTGTCGCAATATAAGAAAGATATAAAGCAATTAGAAAGCATCCAAAGAAGGGCTACAAAGATGGTTAAGGGTCTAGAGGAGAAGCCGCATGAGGAGAAGCTGAGGTTACTTAGTTTGTTCAACCTGGAGAAGACGAGACTGAGTGGAGACCTCATTGCAGCCTACAACTTCCTCATGAGAGGAAGAGGAGGGACAGCCACTAATCTCCCTGGTGACCAGTGATGGGACCTGAGGGAATGGCATGAAACCGTATGTTTTCTTGTATATTCTTCTAGGCAAACTCTGTGTTTTGTTCCTGATAAGGGGTGCACAGACCTATGTTAAAAAAAAAAAAAGTATTTTTTAAATGTTTGGGATCCAGCTTGTTTAGGTATCCTGGGCTGTGCAAAGGTGATCTGTAAGCAGTATACTTAAAAGTACAAAGCAATGATTTATTAGTCAACTCACACAGAAGCTGGCTCGGATTTCACAGGCTGCTAGGCTAGGCGTTAACACCTTCTCCACCCCAATAAGATACTTAAAGATACTTTGTTGGTGAAGTGAGGATCAGCTGCGGGGAAGAGAGTCTGCTGCTTTCTTCCAGGGAGCTGGAAGAGAGCTGCTGACTGCTCCTGAGCTGCCCTTATCCACCAATTCCATCAATACCGACACACCAATAGCACTGACAGCTGGACTAATCCTTATCACGTTTAAGATTTTGCACTGTGTTGGGCCAATATTTTTCTCATCAAATTACTGAGCAGCTCTTTAGCTATGTCTCAAAAATTCTTAAAGACTTGGCAGACTTTGGCACAACTTTGTCTCAACTTAGCAACTTTCTCAGCAGCCTGGGTCAAGGCTGTGCAGCCAGGACATGTGAGAGGCAGACTGTGGATTCTTGAAACATTGACAGCTGAAGTCTTCCTCCCCCTTTACTACAAGGAGGGCTATAGACAGAAAAGATTATATTAAGGAGAATAACCATCACAGTACAAATCTAGATACACCTGTCTTCGCTTTTGCCTCTAGAAATAGTAAAAGATTACTACTAATACAAAACAAGGCACTACCCAAAAAAACCTGTGGTTTTTGTGTCATATCAACCAGGATCGCCCCTGAGATCTGTGTTAAGGTCAGGCTCCACAACCATTAGTTAACTCATAAGCCATAAAATTATATGTTTTGATTAAAAAGTGATAGCCATCATCATTTGGCTAATGGCAGAGTCTTCTAATTTCATTTCTGCAATAGAATAATGATGAGCAATTTACTACTTTCAAATACACATGGCAATAGCAAGGCATATATTTATTGTACTCATTATCATCTAGGAAACCTAATCAAATTCTCCTATATGAGCAAAGTACAAAAGTTTATAACACCACTATTAAACAACTTTGAAACCAATGTTTGTGATGGATATAAGGCATAAAGAGATCATCACCTGACCACAGCTGGCCTCATGCCCAGAAAGCTTAGGACAGTCAGTGATACCAAGTTGTCATTGTGGCCAAAACTTGCCATGCTAAGGGAAAAACTACTTCCTCTTGTTATGGATTTTCATGCAGATCACCTACTTTCTCTTGGTGCTGAATCTACTCTGCCCTAGATGCCTTTTATGTTGAGAAGCAGCAAGATGCTCAGCCACCTTTAGCATCAGACTTTTAGGAAACACTATACTGTTTTTTTCTGATTGCTTTTTGAGGTGTCTTAGGTAAAAGTCTGCTGCTACTGAAGGAAACTAGCCAAACACAAAATAAAGAGAATGAACAGCTGCTTTGGGAAAAGTGAGACTTGATCTTAGTGTAGTGGTTCACACAAGACGTTATTTGGACTTTCCCTGCACAAAAGACACGCTTGGAAAATGCTGATACATTTTGCCTTCACATACTATGTATCCCTACTTCTGAAACACACCTAGTTTTTCCAGTCTCCCAAATGAAAAAATAGCATTAATTTAGAATGAAGAATCAGGGCACCAGAGATGAAGCCTGAAAAAGGTATCATTTCAGCCTGACAGAGAAAATGTATCACTGAGTTTGATGTTAAAGGAATGTAAGGAGCCTTATCTGTCCTGTTCTGGTTTCTTCTATAAAATGATCCTAAACATATAACCAAATTATATCTGGAATAACTCATTTGTATATGAAAATCTTCCCTCATGAGTACAAATTAGGTAAGCTGTTCACCTGCATATCCTTTCCTGCACCTCAGATTTACTGTCAGATTTATTAAGCACTGACTCTGGAGAGGAACAATTTGGAGCTTTTGAGTAGCACTTTAATTTTGATAAAATTCAGAATTATTTTCAAGTCCTGCACTGTTATTCACATTACCATTAGGTAGCAATAAAGGCAAAAATAACTCGGTGCATTAGCCTTTGACACCAAGAAGTCAAGTGGTAATGTAGACTGGCACGTCTACACCCTTAAGAACTGTCCTGAAATAAGATATCTCATGGCAGCGTTTTATATCGTGTCTTCAGATCAGTAAATAATTTTGTGGTTCTAATTATGTGCAATATTTATGGTTTTGTCAAGAATTCAGAGTGCTTCTCTTACATGATGAAATGTTACACAAACACGCAAAAACAGCTTTACTGAAATGAAGGTAGAAAGGAAATTATAATCTCTGCAGTCAAATAAACAAGAGGGATGACACTTAGGAAACACCAAACACCCTTTTCTTTGTTTACATAGAGACTAAAGGACAGGGTATACTCTACTCAGTTTCTGTGTAAGTTTAATTTCAACTGAAAAAATCATAAAAATCTGTTGATAATGAGAAATTCTGGAAAGAATCTGATCTGACAAAATGAAATCTTCAAACAGTTTAACTCCAGTACCACTCTGTTGATTTCATTATGTTAACCCTGATTTACCCTCAAAACAAAGCATAGAATAATTGATGTCTTCTATTAAGTGGGATGTTTCATTTTTAATGAAGAGAAGTTGTTTGTTGCTTGAGGATTGCAACCAGATTTATCCCCCAGGGTATTGCACTGAAGTCAGCAGAAAAATAGACTAAAGAAAGACCACATCATACCTTTGTAAAACTGATTTTATTTTTAAAAATTGAAACTAATATCAGTTCCTATTGCACCACTGTTAGTTTAATGAATTATATTTTTTTCTCCTTCACATTTTGTACATTGCTCATCTTCTTAAATTGTATATTTTCATGTTATATATATTTATTTGTACAACAGGTATCACAAAGCATCTCTCTGTGGAGAGTCTTGTAAACTGCTTGGAGTGCTTGAGGACTCATGCAAATATGGAACAGACCCACAGACAGCACTAGGTAATGTGGGAAATTTAGTGTTCAAATATTCCTTCCCATTCCTGCTCATGTGCATCCATCCTGTTGTGTTTGTTTCTGTTCGTCACTCTAGCCATTTCTCCTGAGGTGCCACAAGCAGTCACACACACATGATAACTAGGAGAAACCATCAATAGCATTTTGCTCAGCACCTAAACAGAATGTAGAGCTGGTTTTCAGTTAAGAAAGGATAACAGACCTGATATACTATCATGATATTCACTACATTTTTTATGCTAATTATCACAAGACCTGGGACCTAAAGACTAAGAAAAAAAAATCACAACAAAACAGAAACTAGTTGAGGGGGGTTTGTATTATTTTCTGGGTATTATAGCTTTATCTATTAAAATTGACCTCATATTCAGACCTGAGGCTGAGTACTCAAATGGGAAGAAAGAGAACTCAGCATCAAATAACATATTGCGAAGCCACCAAAACTTTTGAAACTTTTTACGAGACGTCAGGAAAAAAGATCAGTGTACAAACACGCCTGTGAGGTTTAAATTACCACAGTGTAACCACAGTATATGTAGCTACATATTTGTAAAACTTTCTTTGGTGCTATACCTATAAATCCTCATAAAGCCATTTGTGCAGGGGCAAAGGCCATTTTTGAAGGAGACTTTTATACTATGTTACAGAAAATTCATGTTATATTGTCATAAAGTTTCAGGTTCATTCTCAGCTTGCCTATTTTTCCTCAAATTGAGTTTAGATTGAAAGCTACTGTGTACTCCAACTGTGAGAAATATAACAGCCTTGAGTGACTGCTTGGCTATACAGCATAACCAAGAGCATAATTTTTTCATTGGCTATAATTTATAGATTTCAATTAACAGTCAAAATGTTAAACTTCAGTTAGGACTCTGGCAAGATCTCACTGTTTTGAACGACTACGTGATAAGTACTTTCTTCAGAATTAAAGTAAGGCAGAGAAAAACTTGTTTTCCTGAAAAACTCCGTGTCTTGACTCTTTAGATCCCTAGCACGATTCATATCATTAAAGCAAAAGCTGACTTGACTCTCACTTATCTGTGGGGATAAGAATATGTAATTAAAATTCCGTTGTTCAAAAAAGTTTCTTTTGTTGGAGAAAAAAAAAATCTCTAATATTTGCCTAAATTTAAAAAATTTTTCTGTTTGGTGCAGCTTTTATTTACCTGTCATATTACTCTATCCCAGAATTTTCTCCTTAATCTGCCGTTTCAGAGAGAATCAGATAGGGATATACCTTTCCAACAGATATCATTATCAAGCAAGAAATCTGTCTCATCTCCTTATTCTAGCAGACATCAAAATTCCTATAGTTTTTTCGGGGAACTCCAAGGTCTATACATGTCTTCTAGCAATGTCCACAAAATTGGAGGAGTCATCACTGTTCATAACACAGAAAATCAGGCATATTTTTCATTAAAGCTGTCAACAGAGAAGATGAAGAAACTGAAATGAATCACAAGGTGGTCATGATAGGATGGTCTTCCTAAAAGAAAACCTTGTGTGATAGCATAAACATTTTAGTTGAGCTCAGAAGAGCCCTTCTGAAGTGATTGTCTTATCTTGGTTCCCATGGCAAACCGTTCTTCCATGCACTTGATTTCTTTCGCTAAAAGTAAGCCTAAAGAGTTGCTCTACAAGCAAACCTAAAATTTCCTGCTGCTTATGGGTATTCAGTCATGGGATGAGACTAGAAGAACTACAAAATACGAAAAAAAATATATAATATCACTACACTAGTAGTTTATGTGTTTATTTTACTATGAGAGCTGGTGGGAAATCTCCATCCTTACAGATACTTAAAACAACTGTAAAATTACTTAGCAACCTGATTGAGATGGACCTGCTTTGAGCAAGATGCTGAACTAGGTGACCCCCAGAGGCCCCTTCATATCTAAATAATACCTTATTTTTTATTTTTGCCTACTGAATCAGTGCTATTGTTCTGCTCTGCTTGCAGTATAGATATAGCCCTTGTAATCTTCAACATCTTTACTCTGTGTTGGCAGAAGCTATATACTTCATCAGAAGAGTTACAGAGTCATGGAATGGCCTGGGTTGGAAGGGACCTTAAAGATCATCTAGTTCCAACACCCCTACTGTGGGCAGGGACACCTTTCAGTAGACCAGATTGCTCAGAGCAACATCCAGCCTGGCCTTGAATACTTCCAAGGATGGGGTATCCACATCTCTAGGCAACCTGTTCCAATGTTTCAACACCTTCATAGTAAAGAGTTTCTTCCTAATATTCTAACTAAACCTTCTCTCTTCAGTCTGAAGCCATAACGTCTTGTCCTATCTCTACATGCTCTTGTAAATACTCTCTCCACATTATTCTTGCAGGCTCCCTTCAGTAACCGGAAGGACACAATTATGTCCCCCCTAAGCCTTCTTTTTCCAGGCTGAACAATCCCAATTCTCTTAGCCTTTCCTCATAGGATCTCATTAAACTACAGATGTTGGGAAGAACAGCCTGAAAGTGGAAGACTGGCAAGGAGGATTGTAAATATACTCAAGTGACTTTGTAGTTGGAAATAGCCCTTGATAAACAGGTTTGAACATCAGGCCAGTATTCTTCTAGCATGGACTGAGTTAAACAGTGCATGCATCTCCACTTGCATGTACTTCTTACTTGGTGTTGCTTCAGGAATACCCCAGTTAGTGGAATAACAGAAATAAATTTACTCTTTGTGTTTTAGCTGTGGGTTTGTGGTTGTCCTAGCTGCTTGCTTGTGCTGACTCACACAATAGGTAAAAATTTTAGATACTGCAAATTATCTGAGTGTCGTAAAGGTCAAAACTGATAGAAGATAGAAATTTCAGAAGTCAAGACAGGAGAATGTCAAAGAAATAACAAGGGACAGCAGTACATTGCAGTAAACTTTTTATGAAATAACATCCAAATTTTCTAGGACTTATCCTAAAATGAAATGAATCAAAATTTTTGAAGTCTGTCTTTTCTCACCTTAAACCTTAGCAGATCAGTTTGTGAAATACTATTCAATCTTTGTGCCTATTTGTCATTATTACAGATTCAAGATCTGCCTTTAGAACAGCCAATAGTATCTTGTTTAGTGATATTTTAAAATACATATTTTTAATTACAATATTCAACATACTCTAAGTTACTCATTGATTTTGTTGTGCCTTCACTGAATGCAATGTACTTGATGTCCTGTGACTCCACATTAATCTCACATACAGTATGAATATATTTATTTGAAAATTAGTTATTTTTTATGAATATAAAATATAAAGTACAACTCTTACGAGGAGCAGCTGAGGGAGCTGGGTTTGTGTAGCCTGAAGAAAAGGAGGTTCGTAGGGGAGACCTTATCATTCTTTACAACAAGTGTGATAGGGTTCAAAGTGATAAGACAAGAAGAATCATACTCAAGTTGTGTCAAGCGAGGTTTAGTTCGGATATTAGGAAAAATTTCTTCACCAAATGTGTTTTCAAGCCCTGGAACAGGCTGCCCAAGGAGTGACTGGGTTACAATCCCTGGAAGTATTTAAAAGACACATGGACAAGGGATTTAGGGACATGGTTTAGTGGCAGACTTGGTAGTGTTAGGCTTACAATTGGACTCAATCTGAAGCATCTTTTCAAACCTAAACGATTTTATGATTATATATTGATGTGTTTGACTGAAAGATTTTGAACATCTCATCATAAACATAAACCTTAGCAAAGTATTCCTGGTAATCTCAAAGAAAATAAATAATATTTTTTTCATAACTATTTATTTATTTCATTGATTATTTCTTGAGAGTATTCAAAATTTTTGCTGTGTTGAAATGTAATAGCACCTGTCCTGGAGAGTCTGAAATTATTCAAGACCTAATCTGATAATCATTTAATTAGGAAATGTAAAGAGCCTTTAAACATATTGGTCTCAAATAACTTTTGCAACAATATTAAAATTAAATTAAGTTAATATGATAACAGGTTAATAAATCTTTGTTGTGCAAATGTGAAATTGCACAAAGCATCCAGCTGGCCAAAAACATCCATACTGAACTCTCATGTTGCAGAAATGCTCATCAGCTGAAGTATGATATTTCCAGTATATTCAGTCTACCTACTCAATGTATAAAAGTTCACACAGGAAGACCAAGCTTCAGACACCCAAATTTACAGGAAAAAAATAAGGTCAAGGAAAATATCACCAGACTATTTCCATGATGAAAGCTATATGTAATGCACAATTTCTTTATGCTGCTCATTATTTTCCAGCTGAAAAGATTCTCTTCATTTTGAAGTCCCTTTTTTAAGATCCTTTCCTTTGTAAAATTTACCTTTGTAAATTCTTCAAAACGTGAACCAAATCTACAAGTAATATACAGTGTCAATGAATATTTTAATTAGAAGTCTGTGTACTTCTTTTCTCCTGTAATGCAAAAAAAGTTCTTTGTTGTAATTCAAGTCCATCTCATCTCTGCAACAGATGTAGTTTATACAGATTACAGATGCAAAACTCAGATAAGCATAAAAAGATGTAAAAGTATTTATGAGTCTAAAGAAATTCCACATTCCCAAAACAAGTAATTTATTCTGTGGGTTTACTGAGTATGCAATTGGCTTTTTGTTCTTGCTTTCCATTTTTTCCACATCATTCATCTCTGTCAGTGTATGTCTGCCTGTGAACACAGCAGAGAATCTACAACACTACCCAAAGAATACCTTAACTAGAAAGGCATTGACAGAGTCAGAGCATATAATTACACAGACCAAGACAATGTCTTGTATTTGGAAAAAAATTTTACCAGAATCGCAATAGGTGACTCTTTTACAAGAGTTTCCAAGCACCAACAAAAGACATACAAGGGACACAGAGAGGATAGAAAAAGGAGCTCTGGCTCAACGGAACTGCTCATCTGAAAAAGAAAAAAATGCAATGGAAAGGCCTTCTGTAGCCAGTTGCACAAGTGCATTTGTGCTCAGACTACCAGATTACTGCTGATGAAATTTTCACTGAGAGTTTTAGAAACTGAAGGAATTGAAGGAGCTCCAGTCTTGTGGTATTGCAATGAGTAGTACAAAATCAAACTTTCAGTGGATGTTTCCAAGGTGATTCCTAGCACAAAAAGAATTAATGTGTTTCCTTCTATGCAACAACAGACACCTGTAACCTGTGAATATAAAACTGGCAAAAGTCAAAGCAGGCTCTAACACACTAAGTTCACTTTAAAAAATAAAAAGAGTTTATCTTTAAAAAAATTCCCCCTACATTTGCGATATCAAAATGTTTTCTTTTGGTTTAACTCTTGGAAGTAGGATTTTGGAAGAAAGTTTAAAACAAATATAATCACAGCCAGGGGAAGGAGAGTTGCTGGCTTTTCCTCTCATTCAACAGTACAATGTTAGGAAAGGAACAACAACCTGGCTTTTCCTCTCTCTTGATAGCTTTATTGAACAGTCAGAAAACATTTTTCTGGATATTAATTGTTATTTTGATAGGGATAACTACATAAAGCAGCTGTTTTAAAAAAAAACAATTGCTGCCTGATTTTCCACTCTTCATATAAATATTTCCTGAGCAATTTTTACTTCAACACTTATTTACTGGAACTGCTATTTTCATCATAATTTTGTGAAGCACAAAAACTTCACTAAACAGTTTTCCTTTTCCCCATATCAACCAAAAATTAATAAAAACATGCCAAAGGCAACTGCTTATTAACTTCCATCCACTTTCTCATTACGATTCCTGTTCTCATCTCCTTCTTCATTTGGATGTTTGGATCAGAGAGAAACTTGCTCCAAGGCTTACTTCATAGGTAACAGGCACTTGTTCATTTTAATGACTGTCACTTTTTCATCATGAATACAAGAAAGGCTTACTCTTTTATTCAAATAATGGTCCAAGCATTATGAAAATAAGTTACATGTAAAGCATTTCATGCTGGGCGTGTAATGAACTTGAGAACAGCAACTGTTTTTAGTCCTTCTCACAATTTCTTCTGGCTGTCTATTAGAAGATGTGCTAGTAAGGGAACACACAGATATCTAGTGAGAAGGTGAAGATGAAAATGCAGAAGCGCTAGGTCTGAATGAGGCTAAACCCAACATTTTTTGGCATTTCTTATAAAACTGGAACTTCTTTGGCCTGCAGCAAAATCAATGCCTCAGTGAAATCAACATCCCTGTCAGTTCTACTTCGAGTAGTTTCCCCAGATTCTTAAGGCTCTGGGGACATCTCGACTTTCATAGTCTTTCATCTGTGACAGACCCTCCTGGCTCAGTTATCAAGACCCAGAGCTTCTGTTTTGCCTCATCAGATAGCATCTTGTCAAAGATCAGATTCAGATTAACATTACATTCACAATGTGGACCATTCATACATGGTCCTCTCAGTGTTCTCAATGTGTTTTTTATTTAGCCAGTATTTGCATTTGCACCAGGGGATAGAATTAAGTGGAGGGGGGAAATTTTAACATTCACCACTGCATAAGATCTATAGTGTCACTAAATGCTAGTTTAACAGGAGGAAACACATGTAAAATGCCACTGAATATTCTTGTTCTACTATTACAGGATATTGTTATGCTAGAAATGACCTTTCATGGATTAGTATCAAATTAGCATGATGTTCTGAGAGGTGAATCACTGTTTGAGATTTGGGATCCAATAGCAAAAAGGTGGAAGTCAAATAATTCTGAGCTTCCCTCCTGGATTAACTTGCAAGAAGCCAAGTGTGCTGTGTGTTCCCCGTTTTCATGCAAGAAAATGTTGTAGCTAGGACTATCTGACAGTTTCACTTACCATAGTTATAGTCAGGGAGCTAGCCACTTCCCTGACTAGTAGGGAGGAGCTGGTGTTTCTTGTTGTCACAAAAATGTGTTTTGACACATCCCTTGGCATGGTCTTCCGTGATGAGACTGTCTTAAGGCTTCCATCATCAAAGTACCGATGTCAGTGATCCATGCCAGGTTCTCACTGTCTGAGCCAAACCTCACATCTAAACAGCAAGTACCCATCCTGTTCTCAGCAGAACATACAGACCAGGCTTACACCCTGCCTTGAGGCTTCTCTTCTTAGCAGGGTCAGTAACAAAAACCCACAGCCAAAGATTCACGGCTACCCTAGAGATTCTCCTCAAGGTCTCTTATTTTCCCCACTTTCTTCTTTACTTTTCCTAGAGAGCTACCAAATTTTTTATTCTCACTTGTAGGACAGTTAGCAAGTAATATTTGAAAAAATTCACAAGAAAAAAACAAACAAACATAACTCTTTAATAAAGGATTTGTAAATAACACACCTTCAGCTATATTAAGATCACGAGCAAAGAAAGTGGAATAGCTATCTGTATTTTGCTGAGTTTATAACCAAACAGGCTATCAAGAAAGATTTTGAGAGCATCTAAGAGAAGAGGTATATTTAAGGTATAAAAAAATATTATTTTCACATCTTGTTCTGCAAATCTATAGGGTTTCCTCTGGTCTGGACCAATGAACTTGGCAACTAAGCCTGCTCTTCAATGCTCTGTCAGAACACTTCAAAGCATTTACCCCACCAGATGACAAACCATGCAAGTCCTTCTCACATCACTTTTAAATGCACATTGTATTTGATTTTCTTCTTTTCTGTAAATACTGAAAATATTATACATTGTTTTCTGGTACCACCTTCTTGAGACGTGAATGATGGTCCTTCCATCTTCTATTATGAAATTCCCTCCCAAAGCCAATTAATTCCAGTCAGCCTCCAACCTAATGTAGAAGGGAAAACATACCAGCACTAAAGCAGAAGTGCCAGAAGTCTTAACTACTGCATGTGCCCTCCTGATCAGTTTTTAGCTGTAAAATGTACCCTTTGCCTCCACTGGTTTTTAGATGTAACCATAACATGAAAGCTTTGTTTATCCTTCCAATGTATGGAAGAAGTTGAATTAGCATAATACACAATATGTCCAGTCACTAGATATAACCCTTCAGTTATATAACCCTTCAGTTATATAACCTTCAAATAAGTGACCACAAGTGCTACTGAGGACCTCTTCCAAATTGCCACTGGCACCGGGATGACACCACCAAATCTTGCAATTACGGTCATAAAAACGTAGCTTTGCATGCAGAGCGGGTCAGACTCTCACCTTAACAAGAATATTTCAGCTTTAGTAGAAGAAATTCCACTTTCAGCACCCACTGTACATCATTGAGCTTCACTGTAAACAACCCTGAAAGGCGAATTTAATTTCATTACTAGTTTCATTTCAAGTTTCTTATAAGTTCAGGCACAAAAATAATCAAGAAATTTATTGCAGAATCTTATCTTTGTCATATTGTTAAAGTTGTTTCTCTCAGTTTCGTTTCCAGTCCTACAGTCCTATACCTTCTATTTCTCCTTGTCAAGGTATTTCCAAAGGGCTAGAGCCACTAGCAGAGAACAGACATAAAGTATGAAATAAATTACAGACTATTTTAATCTGGTGTCTCTGATGGCTAAAATATGATCTCTACAGAATTTACATAATTTTTTTATGTCATAGAAGCATCCTTTTATTCACACTGATCTTTCACTGATTATTTATTTTCAGTGAGTTTCAGAAGTTTGTGCTCTATGTATCTGGACAAAACTCTCAAGTTGCTTGTATACTCAAATGTTAGAAGAATCTCTGATAGAAGACCCTGCAGCTGGCATGTTTGGCATGCATTTATTGAAATTTCTCCCTGTTAACCCTTCTAAATAGACTTCATTAGCCTGAGAGATGTAATACATAAATTTTTATATTTTTTAAATCTTTTCCATTATTATTTCAACCCACTCTTTATACCACTTTTTCCTTACCAAAATGTCTCTGGCATAAACTCTGATCACAGGTACTTGTCCTACTGTGCTATTCTTCCATTTTCACAGTTGCATGTCCCCAGGCAGGACATTATGGCTCCCAGAAATCAGCCCCGTCCTGCAGATGGTCACAGGTCGCTATGGCAGTGTGATGTCATGGGAGTAGAGAAGGAGATTGCAAGGCAATGCGGAGAAAGGGCATTGCTCTTTTTTCAACCTTACACAAGAAATAACTTCATATCTGGAAATGACGCCCAAGGAAGCTGAGTAAATAAGGTGAGACTCTCTCAGCAGCCTCACCACACAGTATTAGCAAGAACATGGGAAGAAGGATACAGGTCTTCCTAAGGCTAAATCAAGGAGAGCTGCTAGAACTCATCTGACATCTGTTGCAAATGACTGGTTTGGTTGCTTAAAGAAACACCGTGAAAGATCTTGGCAAAAGCAAGGTTTAATATGACTTTGTGAAAATGTGACTTGACAGAGTTTGATGGCACTTGACAGAGTTTGAAGGTTCACTCTATTACTTACTACACAGGATAAAGCACAAAGGAAGATCAAATTAAAGCAATTTGGAATGATTTACATGAAGCTGGTAATGCAAAAGGGGGTAAGGGTGCAAAGGATAGAGATGTAGATAAGAGTGCAAAAATGTTTAGCAGCACTTAATCATTAAGTACTTTAACATTTACAAAGTGATCCTATAGGGTTTATTACAACTAGAACTATTTCTATAGATTTGAGATAGTAACATTCATACAATAATCAAGTAACAAGCACATTGGTAAAACGAGGTATACACCTATTTCCGTGTGTAAAGGTATCTATCAAAAATTCCCCTTGGTCTCAATGAAACACTCACATCAAATTTATGTTTCCCAAGAGGCAAAGGTTACACCTTGAGGAGTGTGGAGATGTGTGTGTGGGAGTTATAAGTCTGGGCCTCATTATCAGCGATGGTTCTTCAAGTATCACAAGCTTGAGAGTTTGCAAGCTCTGAGGGGCATCTCACTCAGAGGGAGGTGCTGACACAGCTTACACTCCAGGAGAGCTCAGAGGGTCTCACTTAGGACTCCTCTTTATAGTGTCACAAGATGATTGACTTTGGTTTTCATCCTGGCCATAAGCCAAATCAGTAATCAACAGGCTTTTTTCCCAGACTACAGTAAAAATGGTACCATTCCACTAAGGCTAAAATTCACAATGGTACCGCTGTACTCAGCCTATAATTCAGGTAAATGGATTGCCAAGGCTACAAAGGAGTTTATCCTTTATTTCCTACCATGATTGGGCAGCTGATGCTTCTGATAGTTCCCACCTCTACCATGCAAGAGCTCCTAGTACGATCAGGGCATGCCTCACAGCTCAACTGGTAAGGCCAAGAGATACTTCACCACTCAGAGAGTTTGGTCAAGGCTTATCAGGAGCTTCTGAGATCAGGGCCAAGGATGGGGGTGGAGGGGATGCACCACCGCAGCAGCTAACAGCAGAGTTGGAATACAGTCATTGTTTACTGAAGAAGCTCAGAGAAAAAGAGATGTGCAGTGAGCAGTCATGTGCATGTCCAGAGGCTGGCAGGATGTACAACTGGAAATCAAGTTTCTTATGTTGCCTTCTAGCCTACCCTTTAAATATTTCTTGCCTAGAACTTAATTTTTCCTTTTTCTTTCCTGATTTTCATTTTTCCTGCTTGTCTGGTCTTTTCTGGACCCTTTGTTTACTAGGCTTCTATTCTTTGTTGAAACTGAAAAGTAATACTGTACAATCTCTCAGTCTTTCTTTTCAGCAATTCTCATCTTCCTTACAGATGCAACAGAAAAGAATCAGCCTTTGCTTTTCCAACGTAGGGTTTGTTAATCATATTTTTCTTAATGCACACCATTCATTAATGCATAAAGCATTTCAAACCTGAAAGGACATGTAAGGCAAATATATGAGAGCTGAAATTCTCAATTACTGTTTGCATTTTAATGTTTCATGATCTGCAATATCATGCACAATATTTTTCAAAGTTATGTGTAATGAAGGTGACCTTTTCGTTTTTCAGGAAAACCCTAAATAATTAATTATCTGACTGGTGCAAGCATCAATAAACATAGTCATAATTTCTTGAGCTTTCTGACAGAAGTGGGGAAAAACAACACGTTCGGGTCTCATGAACTTAATTTAAGGAAACTGGCCTTCTTTGGATTTACAATGCTCTCTTGTGGCAAGATCAGGCATCTACAAGACAATAATCTGCTACCCTAAGAATGTTCTTAGTCTTTTTGGCTGTTGTGGTCATTCTCAAATTGTCACAGAATATTAAAAATGTCAAAATCTGCCAAAACAGATGTTTTAGAGAAACGTGCTTTTTTTTTTTTTCCCCTCACTGGGCAAGTTGCCCGAGTTGTCCATTTAGCAAGAGCACTCTCCAAATACTTAACTATTTGAAAACCATGTGGAGAAAAGAAAAAGTTTGCTCCTACCATTGAAAGAATAATTTAACATGACCTTTACCTTAAAAAATATTAATTTTAATGTGCATTTTTAAAGTCTATTATTCATAGGTTTTCACAGTATCACAGAATGGTTGGGACTGGTTGCTTAAAGCCCCATCTAACTTAGCCTTAAATGCTTCCAGGGATAGGGCATCCACAGCTGATCTGGGAAACGTGTTCCAGTGTCTCACCACCCACACAGTAAAGAAGTCTAAACTTACTCTTTTTTTAGTTTAAAGCCATTATCTCATGTCCTGCCACTACATGTCTTTGTATAAAGTCCATTGCCATCTTTCTTGTAGGCCCGTTTTAGGTACTGGAAAGCTGCTATAAGGTCTCCCCGGAACCTTTTCTTCTCTAGGCTGAACAGCCCCAAGTCTCTTAGCCTGTCTTCATAGGAGGAGTGTTCCAATCCTCTAATCACCTCCATGGCTCCCCTCTGGACTTGGTCCAGAAGGCTTGCATTCCTCTTATTTTGGGGACCCCAGAACTTGATGCAGTGCTCTAGGTGGGGTTTCACAAAAGCAGAGTAGAAGGGCAGAACCACCTCCCTTGACCTGCTGGTTATATTTCTTTTGATGCAGCCCAGGATATGGTTGGCTTTCTGGGCTGTAAAAACACATTGATAGGTCATGTCCAGCTTCTCATCTACCAACATAGAATCATAGAATCATAGAATCATAGAATAGATTGGGTTGGAAAAGACCTCCAAGATCACCAAGTCCAACCTCTGATCCAACTCCAATTACTATATCATGGCACTAAGGGCCACGTGCAATCTCTTTTTAAAAACCTCCAGGGATGGTGAATCCACCACCTCTCTGGGTAGGCCATTCCAATGCCTGATAACCCTCTCTGTAAAGAATTTCTTCCTAACATCTAACCTAAACCTCCCCTGGCAGAGCTTGAGCCCATGTCCCCTTGTCCTATTGTTGGTTGCCTGGGAGAAGAGACCAACCCCCACCTGGCTATAACCTCCCTTCAGGTAGTTGAAGAGAGTGATGAGGTCGCCTCTAAGCCTTCTCTTCTCCAGACTGAACAACCCCAGCTCCCTCAGCCTCTCCTCATAGGACTTGTACTCAAGTCCCTTCACCAGCCTCATTACTCTTCTCTGGACCCACTCCAGCACCTCAATATCCTTCCTGAACTGAGGGGCCCAGAGCTGAACACAATACTCAAGGTGTGGCCTTGAGTAACATCCTCAACATCCCCAAGTCCTTCTCCTCAGGGCTGCTCTCAATCCATTCTGCGTTCCACCTGTATTTGTGCTTGGGATTGCCCCAACCCCGGTGCAGAAATTTGCACTTGGCTTTGTTGAACTTCAGGAGGTTCACATAGGCCAACCTCTCAAGCCTATCAAGGGCATCCCTTCCCTCCAGTAAGTCAACCACACCACACAGATTGGTGTCACTGGTAAACTTGCTGAGGTGCACTCAATTGCACTGTCCGTATTGCTGGGTAGGTGTTAAACAGTGTCAGCTGCAATATCAGCCCTTAAGCAAAAACACTCTCGCTGGTCTCCACTTGGACATAGAGCCATCGACTGCAACCCTTCAGTGCAACCATCCAGCCAATTCCTTAGGCACCAAGTGGTCTATCTGTCAAATCCATGGCTCTCCAGTTTAGAGATAAGAGTGTCATGCAGGACAGTGTCAAATACTTTGCGCAAGTCCAGGTAGATGATGTCAGTTGCTCTTCCCTTGTCCATCAATTCTGTAACCCTGTCAGAGAAGGCCACTAGATATTTCATGCACAATTTACCCTCAGTGAAGCCATGTTGGCTGTCATCCTTACTTTCCATGTGCCTTAGCATAGCTTCCAGTGGGATTTGTTGCATGATCTTACCAGGTACGAAGGTGAGACTTACTGGCCTGAAGTTCCCTGGGTCTTCCTTATTTCTCTTTTTAAAAATGGCAGTTATGCTTCCCCTTTTCCAGTCAGTGGGAACTTCATTGGAGTGCTAAAACCTCTCAGATATCATGAATAGTGGCTTAACCACATCCTCTAACAATTCCCTCAGCATCCATGGATGCATCTCATCAGGTCCCATGGGATTGTGCACCATCAGGCTTCTTAGACGGTCTCAAACACGATCTTCTCCTACAGTAGGTGGTTCATCATTCCCTCAGTCCCTGTCTTTACCTTCTGTGTCTTGAGCAGTGTGGTTGAGCATATGCTGGTGAAGACTGAGGCAAAAAGTCATGGAGTACCTCAGCCTCCTCCATATCCCAGGTAGCCAGGTCTCCCATTTCCTTTCAGAGAGGAACCACATTTTTCCCAATCTTCTTTTTTTTCACAAACATACCTAGAGAAGCTTTTCTTATTGCCCATGACATCACTGGCCAGATTTAATTCTATCAGGTCTTTAGCTTTCCTAACCTCATCCATGGTTGCTAGGACAATTCATCTGCATTTCTCACAGACTAGCTGTCCTTGATTCCATCCTCTGTAGGCTTTCTTTTTGTGTTTGAGTTTGTCCAGGAGCTCCTTGTCATCCACACAGGACTCCTGGCAGTTTTGTCTGACTTCGTTTTTGTTGGGATGCATCGCTGCTGAGCTTAGAGGAGGTGATCCTTGACTATCAACCAGTTCTCTTGGACTCTTCTTTCCTCCAGGGCTCTCTCCCATGGTACTCTATCAAGCAGATCCCTGAAGAGGCCAAAGTCTGCTTTTCTGAACATCAGGTTGTATCACCTGGACTATCAGTTTTCAGATATATCAATAAGTCTTCTTGAGAACCACAAGTTCAATGTTAAAAAATAAATGTACATGGAATTGAGGAAAATTATTCATCCTGCCAGTGTGTGCACAACCCAGATCTACCTCCATGCTCCTCCATTTCAAATGTGTACTGAGCAAAGTTTCCAGACCTGCACTTTCTCATACAATAAGGTGGGGTATGGGAGTGCATGTGAGGCAGACTTGGCAGGGCTGTAGGCAGACTGGTACCACAGAACCACACTCTGGTGGCACCCATGTACTCATGACAAGGCACAGCAGAGGGGTCCATCCTGCTACAGAGTCTGCTCTCATCCACTTCACAGCCCCATGAAGCTCTTCACAGTGCTCCTCTTTCACTCGCTTTATCAAGTGGAAGCTACCCAATTAACTGTCTCATTAATCTCAGATGCAGAGAGAGGTGGGCAATAGACTGCCATTGAGCTCAAGAACATACTAACATGAAATGACTTGGTGGGAAATACCTTCTCTGTTAATCTGCATTGGGGTAATAGATTTAGGAAGAAAATGCTGAAGTCTGCAGGAGCATAGTATTTTCGCTTCTATCTAATTAAGCGTAAACCATAAAATCTTTCACATATACATAATACAGCTTCCACCTGAGGGGAAGAGGAGGGGCAGGCACTGATCTCTTCTCTGTAGTAACCAGTGATAAGATCCAAGAGAATGGCCTGTGGTTGTGTCAGGAGAGGTTTAGGTTGGATGTTAGGAAAAAGTTCTTCATGCAGAGGGTAGTTGGGCACTGGAACAGGCTCCTCAAGGAAGCGATCACAGCACCAAGCCTGAGAGAGTTCAAGAAGTGTTTGAACAATACTCTCAGGCACCTGGTGTGACTCTTAGGGATGGTCCTGTGCAGGACTAAGAGTTGGACTCAATGATCCTTGTGGGTCCGTTCCAATTCAGCATATTCTGTGATGATGCCTCAAGTTCTCAAAATCTTCCAAATTCATTGACTCACAGGCATTCATGTAAAGAGACAAAATACTGTTAATGATTCATTTGATCAGTAAATCTTCTAACTTCAAAAGCATAACTTCAGAAGAATCTCTCCATCAGGCTACAACAATTTTGTATTTACCAGATTCAACCTCATCCATGAGAAGTTAGGAAAAAATAGAGGCAAGGAAGGAAGAGATGTAGGAAATCCAGAATCAAGAGGAGAAAAACTCCAGTGAGCTGAGCACTTAGTTATTGTTAATTAGCATCTCTCACTGATTTGGGCATTTTGCTTTTAAAAAAATCTAATTTCATTTCACTGGTTTTACTAATAGAGTAAAAATAGCAGCTCAAAATAAACATAAAATGCAGTGTATGAAGTGCAATATTTAAGCCTACTTCATATACAATTTTCAAAGAGAAAATTCAAGGACAAGAACTGGTTTTTTTCTTCCTGATGTTGTTCTCTTCTTGCTAAATTTGGATTGCCCTTCAAATATTTCAGAGTTTGTATATAACCTTGACATTCTTCCTCTCTCTTACTGCATAGATAATTTTAGCATGACTGTTGAACAGTTAGTGAATAATTGCCTTGAATAATAAAGAAACAGAAAACTAACCTCTAAGAAGATTTTCATTTTTACAGACACTAGTCAAATTACTGAATGTAAACCAAAGGATAAGACTAAAAATTCTTCCTTGCAATCATTATGTCTTTGCAATATCAAACGTCTGCTTTTAAAGAGCAGATATACTTGTTTCAAAGACACTGTAACCTTTTACCACCTTGCATGATAGGTTTTTCTGTTCAAGAGGATGCTGCAGTGTTAAGTAAAAAACACAAAAATATTTTGTTTAATAAATTATCCATTAGCAGTTTATAGCATCATTAAAATTATTTTCTGTTATGTTGCATGCTATACATCCTCACAGGTAATAGATCATTTTGAACATCTTGAAATTTGAAGATATAAGTCTTAGTTCTGTATAGGGAACTATGCACATAAACACCAGAAAGTGGATGGATAAAGCAGTTTAAATTATTTTTTTTTCTCCTAATCTCCTTAAATTATTTTTCAAGCTTCTGACAAGACATAATTCATTTTTATCCAAAAAGAGACAAGACTTACGTAATCATCTTTTACGTATACATAGCATATGTGAGTTTGCACGTCCTGTAATTTTTGCTTATAGTATACACTATTAAATTTGACAGACAGAACAAATTCTAATGTGCTGAGTTTCTAAAATTTAAAGAAAAAAATAAGCAGTCATTTGGATGAGGATGGTTTTCTTAGCACTTTCACTGAGAGCATGTAGTTTGATCTCTCAAAAAACCATTCAGCAACCCATTGAGAAGAGGAATTTTATGAAATATTCAGCCATGGAAATGCTGTAGTTGGAACTCACTGCTTATTTGACAGCAGCAAAAGCAGCAGAGGAAGCAATTCTAAAAACCAGACTTCATCATTTCTGCTTTCCATGATGCTGCTTGTTTTTGCACAAGGGCATTATAATGGTAAACCATTGATGACATTGAAATACCTCTGTTACTTTACAGTTTCCTTTATTTTTATTTTGTTTACTTTTTAAATACATTTTAAATTATACATTAAAATAAAATTGTAATAATCTCAGTGTATTATTCTACTGCTTCCAAAGAGAAAAACTGCTGAAAAATGAACAAAAAAAAACAAACACAAATGTGATCATTTGATATATGCTAGTAGCTTGCAAATGTTACTCTGTGTTTAGGTTTCATATATAAACTTCAGGATGAAAAGTGTCTAATTCCCTTAAAATACAACCGACATTACATATCATTAATTTGCATGAATATGTGTTTGGTTCTACCATATCTGTGGCCATTCACATGCCAATTTTTGGATCAGAGAAGTGAATTAATTAAGACTGTGGTGTATTTTAAAAAAGCCTTGCCAAAAAATTATTTTACTCTATAAGCATATTGAAATGTCAATATTACATTAAATGAGCTACACAAAAGACTATACTGCTAACATTTAACCTCAAGCCTTTTATTACAGTGCTGCGTTGTGTAGCCTTTTGGTGCGGGTAAGCAGCTGCTCCTGTCACATGCTGAAGCAGATGTGAGCTTTAACACAATCATCTTTTTCCCACTAGCCTTCCAGAGGACCTGTTCAAGTTTCTTTTTGACCTGGTTGGCTTAAAAAATTGCACCCACATTTCTTCACTTGTTGCAGTTCTTCTTGGTTTCATTCTTTAGTGTTCCAATAGCTCATTGTTAAAAGCAAAATTGGTGAGATGGCTTTCTGTCGAAGAACACTTTATGAAAGGCAGGAACATATCAACACTGATGTCAACATGAGATAGCTGTATGAGGCTCCTTAGCATTTCAAACAAAAAAATTTCAGAAATACACAGTTTGGCTCTCTGAGCTTGAAGACCAATAAAATCTATGGGATTTTTTTTTTTTTTTTTTGAAAGACAAGGCAACCAGAAGGAAATACATTGAATTGCAAAGCAAGAAATCCTGAAGAATCACAGCTAGAGGGTCAATGCAGTCTTCTGTATTAAATGCGTACACTGCTAAGCTGACAGTGTGTACAGCTGTGATGCCACTACACACAACCTGGAGACTTAACTGGAAAAACTGTATAAAATATTGCAAAATTCATAGAATACTCTAATGAATATGGAAGGAAAGTTTTAGGCTCCACACCATGTGACTGCAATATGTACTTTAACCCTACCTAACTCACCCTTTGATAATGCCCTTTCTAGAGCTCCTGAGAGCAAGCATGAGCAGGAACAGACAGCAAGTGATATTTCACTTCCACTCTTACCCATGAAATTGGAGTCTCAAAAACAAATTGCATCTATGCTCAAAATCACAAATGGGCAAGGCCTTTTCCTGCGAGTCATACATCCTTCCATCTTACAGAAGAAGAGAATCACTCTTAAACCAGAAAAAAACCTTTGAGCATTATATGGCATTTCCTCAGTCTTAACCAAAGGTATAGTGATAGACTTCACTGAAGGTTGCCAGGAAATGCAAATTTCAGTGTATCACAATGGAAGCTTAGAAAAAAATTGGAGAAATATGAAATAATAGCTAGGTAAAGATATTGAGATTTAAATTACAGTTTCTGGCAACTTAAAGCAGAGAAGCTATAGCTACCCCACACTACAGCTATAGCATACCTATGTGCATTTTACAACTCTTTTCCCTTCTGAATTTTGGATGATGTTGCAGCAATAATATAAACTGATGAATATTTCCTTTTTATATCTGTTGGGGTTTCTTTATATTAGTAAAATATGCACTTGTTTTTCTCAAAGCAGAAAGTCAGGCAGGCAGATAGTGAGCAAATCTTAGTCACCACTCTATATTGTAAACAATGGCAAAACTTTGTGAGTGAATTATGGATTATTATGGATTTCAATCACATAGATATTGTTAAGTAGCTTAAAAAGCTTTATTTTTTCATCATTCTTTTACTAGCTTTATAGCAGAACATTTGTCCTCAGTTTTATATATAAATATGTAACTGGTCAATGTGATTGATTTGTATCTCTTTTTGGAAGGCAGCTTAAATTGATCCTATTGAATCTTGAAAAGCAAAAGTACAATGAATTCAAGGTGGCCAGTGTGACAGGCAGGTATGAAAATACTTTGCTCTCTCTTAAAAATCTGAACATTTGTTTTGGATCTCTTGAAGGCTTTGTTCTAGAATGAAAGGCGTCCAAACAGAAAGTTACTTTTCTATAGGGAATACATGGAAAGTATGAGTGTCAATGAAAAAGCAAAATGCATCATTCTATATATCAATCCGAATGGATTAAGTATTTTATGAGTCATAAGTCTCTTCAGACATATCAAACCATATTAAAGATTAAGTGATTTTCCAAAGTCTAGCCAGAAGTTGTCGGATATCAGAATCACAAGATAGTCATATGTTGAGAGATACAGTCATATCTCACTTTCGTAACATTAAATGCAGGGTTCCAAACAGAAAAAAAGGTCAGTTGTAACAGTATACTCTCTGTTTCATGGCCTTATAGCTAATGAGATGCCATTTTCAGGAAAAAAAAAAAATTTCCTGTATTTTTCTTCTTATTCATAACAATAGACACCTGTGGGTCTTTGTTGGCATTATTTGGTAACAATTTTGCTCATTCTCTGATCTTATACCAAGGAAATCACAAAAGAACTGCCAGTCATAGACACAGTGGCTATATTTTACAAGTTTTATCCAATATACTCCTATGCTACAGCAGCTTAAATATAGTCTCTTTCCCTTCTTTTATTACACTCTTAGGTTTGAAAAAGGATGGATTTCCCAAGTGTGATGAGTTCTCACAGTACCACAGACATTGCATGATTTGGTATTCATCCATGCCTGAGTACCCTCGGACTGCAAAATTCATTTCATGTAAAAGCTGAGAGGTACAATTTATCTGAAATCAAACTCTTAACAATGTGATATGCTATACTATTTTCTTTTCTTCCAAAATTTAACATATTGTGGCTACTAAGAAAAGTCTTATCTTCAGTATTAGCTTATCACATCTTAGCTATACCCATAGAAGGGAAACTTACAGATGTGTTTAATCTCTTTACATTTGCCTTTCTGTTTCTTTCTGAAGACAAAACTTAGAAGGTCCACTTTCTGAACACAGTTATTTTATTGCAATGTCCATTTCCTACTTTTCTTCAGTAGTGTACATCTACGGATTTTTATCCATATCTATAGATTTTTATTTTATGTTATGGATTTTAACATTATGATGGAAATTATTCATTTTAGTGCCTTGGGACATAGGCCTCTTTAAATTTCTTTATCTACTCCTTCCCTTTCATTTACACTTTGTCATTGCTCCCTTTTACATTCTTCTACATTACTCCATTTTCACTCAGTATCTTTTGCAATCATCATCTTATTATTCCACCCTGTCTCATTTATGGTTTTGTCCATATTTTTCATTTGACATCATGTCCCCTATCTTGTTAAACTCTGTTTTCCTTTAATTTCATTTCTATTCTGTCCAATGTGATTTTACCCACCACATTCATTTGTATTGTTATGTTCTGTGTTACTCAATCTTTTTCAGTCTGTTTTCAGTTCCTTTCAGATTCTCATTTTTTCAGTTTCATTATCTAACTCTTTTGGTGAGGAGGGAGAATATTCTACCTATTTCAAAAAAGTGGGTTTTGCCATTAAGCTAATCTTTTCCTTGGATTTGGAGGCAAATATTAAGACTTTCATGTAAATTTCAAACCTAATAGAATCTACAATGTTCCTTAGAAATTGCTGGGTTTAGTAGTAAATTTCAGAAGGTAAACATTATACAAATGGATGAAAACAAACCACTACTTTTTAACAGGAGAAAGTGTATGTATGTATATGCAAAGAGCACTTATTGCATAGCTATTCATTTGACATTATGATAAAGCCATTTCCCTTCACAAAATAAACTGTGTATTAGCACCCCTAAGAAAAGACCAGCCCTTGAGAAGGAAGTTAAGCATAGGGATTTCTGCTGACTTAGAGATGCTACGTGCTTCTCCTTGAATTCCACTTCTCTTCTCTTGGTCTACATCTTTTCTGTGAGCATCAATGCAAGTCTGTAGGTGTTATGTCCTAATTTCCATTAAATAGTTTCCGCTTTTAAAATAATGTTGATATGGCAGGATTATAGGAAGAATTTTTGAGATGTCAGCAAAGCCTTTTCTTTTAGCACTATTCTTTCTCACTGTTGAATGGCATAATAAGTAATGTATGATATAATACATGTACTGTATACCAATATAGGTGAATGCCTTCCTCATGACCCTTGGAGACATACTGAGACATACTGATAGATGAACAGTGATAAGCCACAGAACACAAATATTTTTAGGCAGACTTGAAAGGTAACAGTTCCAAAGATGATTCAATTAAAAAAAAGGATGGAGTAAGTTATCTAACTGTAAAGCAATTAAAAAAAGATACCTTTCCCTTATGGTCTCCCTCCACACTCTCAACATGTGCTCTTCTTAGCTTTAGGTTCTCTATCTTGCCGATATTGTCCCCAGTGTGTCTATGTCACAGATTACAAGTGACAGAAATGGTGTAATTTGGCCAAACCAGAGGCAGCTGAAGGTATTTTCCTCCTCCTCTTCACTGAAGGATTGGCTTCCAGAGGGAAATCCCAACCTCAAGGTTATGATTAAAGGTCGAGATAGCCTCCTTAATTCAAGGTCAATTCTCCCTGATCACTCAATCACACATATATCTACACATGAACACTTCTTAGAGCCAGTTTGCCACAATGTATTTGTGTTTAAGCACAGAAGGGGTGGTTGTTGGCTTTCACTGTTTCTGATTATACTTGGTGATCAATTCTGCGGACCTTCAGTTTAACCTTCAAGGAGCTCTGCAAAGCATCTGCAATTTATTTTCTGAGATGGATGTGATCTTGTTCAGTGTGGCCTTGCAGACCACATTTTCATATCTTGACTACAACATAGGGTTTATTGAGCAAGCCTGTATAACCCTTTCTTTTTCTGTACCCTTGTTGTGCTTCCAGAAGAGGGATGTCTAAGAAGTTTTGAGTGTAGTGACTTCTTTATTCCTGGCTTTCTGTGATTCTGTGGCATTACACAGAGAAACTAAAATTTTATGACAAGGAGATCAGTTTTAAAGATGTAGCTTGATTCCACTAAAGCTCTTTTAACCAAGCCTATATCAGTACATGCTGAAATCACCAATACCTGATTCTTTAGAAAAGTACTGATTCTAGTCAGAGTATTTGCATTTAGAGAGGACTTAGGGATCATAAATTTGCATCTGACCCTGTGAGTACTGATTATATGACTCAACCAAGTTACTTCATTTCTGGAAACCATACAATCTTTCATTGAAAGGAGGATGACAGGCAGTTTTCTGTCTTTCACTGCCATGATTCTGTCTTTGTAGACTCATTAATAATCCTAAAACTAATTCTCATCTATATGGAGCTAACAAATGCACCTAAATCAAAGTCGTGCTTTGGATCAGGACTGCTGATGAGCTCTGAGGGAAGTAGCATCCAGACAAGAATGCTGAATGTAATTCCTTATATATTCTCTGTGCTGCCCTGAGACAAGAATCTCTGAACAGGACTAATTCATTTTCAAAAACAGCACTGACCTATCAGAAAGAGTCTTTTTTCCTTTAAAAAATAATAGTTAAGTGATCAAAAGGAGTCTATCTCTGTGACAGACACAACAGGGCACTGGCTGAAGTAAACTGGTAAAGGAAAGGCACTTGCTAATCAAGTCATGGAGAAAGACCAAGACCTGAGTTTCAGATGACAAAAGGCAATGACTTGTCACATGTAACTAACCAGAAAATCCCAAGGATAATAGATTATGCCATTCATTACACTTAGTGTTTTACTATGGATTTACTCTGGGTTTAAAAATTAGAAGAAGGAAAATAGCCTTCATACATTATGTAAAGATGAATGCAAATAAGAAAAGGTGTTAAATAAGTAAACCCTGTTTTTTTCTCTCTGACAATGCACATGGTTGACAGTAAATATGTTTTCTCCTGATTTCTGACTGTCTTACCAACCTTGACAGAGAGATGCAGCAGCTGTGGTGGCTCTTCAGCTCTTACTGACCAGTGCTAACCCATTCCAAATCAAACTCTGAGACTAGGATTTTTTTATGAAGCATGAAAAAAGTCACCAGAGATTAAGTACCATCAATCACAGAGCCATACAATAATGGAATCATAGAATGGTTTGTGTTGGAAGGGACCTTAAAGATCATCTAGTTCCAACCACTCTGCCACAGGCAGGGAACTTTCCACTAGACCAAGTCACTCAGAGCCCCATCCAGCTTGGCCTTGAACACCTCCAGGGATGGGGAGTCCACAACCTCTCTGGGCAAGCTGTTCTGGTGCCTCACCACCCTTATAGTAAAGAGTTTCTTCCTAAAAACTAATGTAAAACTACCTTCCTTCAGCTTAAGGCAATTCCCCTTTGTCATATTACTACATGACCTTCTGAAAAGTCCATTTTCATCTTTCTTGCAGGCCCCTTTTAGGTACTGAAAGGGTGCTCTAAGTTCACCATGTCAGCCACACCACACAGATTGGTGTCATTGGCAAACTTGCTGAGGGTGCACTCAATTGCAGTGTCCATATTGACATTAGACAATGTCAGTTGCAATATCAGCTCCTAAGCAAAACCACTGTCCCTCCAAATTCATTACAAGCTGGGGAGAAAAAATGCACGATATCAGTGTCCTGATTTGGCTGGGATAGAGATAATATTCTACTTAGTAGCTGGTACAGTGCTCTGTTTTCCACTTAGTATGAGAATCATTGATAACACTGATGCTTTTGCTGTTGCTAAGGAGTGCTTTCCCTAAGCCGAGGACTTTACAGCATCCAATGCTCTTCCCAAGCAATGTTATGGTGCATCACTTGTGTTTCTAGTGTTTTCTTTCTCTTCTTTTCATTGTTAATACTAGTAGCAGTTTTCTATTTCACTTTATTTCAAGTAAAGTGAGAGAACAGCTGCATGGTACTCAGTTGCTGGCTGGGGTTGAACCACAACAGTCCAAAATGGCAACCTCACTCCTCACACATCCCTCCCCTGCCACTCTCTCCTCTCTCTCCCGTCCCTTAGGATGAGGAGGAGAATTGGAAAAATGCAAAAGCTATGGGTTGAGATAAGAACAGTTTGATACAATTGCTCACCTCCCACTAACCACAAGCAGAGATCGGCCCCTCACAGCCCTCCCAGTTTATACACTGAGTATGACATTCTGTGATACAGAATATCCCTTTCAGGGGGCCCATTCAGGTCAACTGTCCTGGCTGTGCTCCCTCCCGATTTTTTCTGCACCTGCTCCCTGGCAGAGCACGAGAAAATGAGAAACTGAAAAGTCTTCTGCTTACAGTAAGCACTACTTAGCAACAGCTAAAAGTTTAGTGTGTTATTGACATTATTTCCATACTGAATCCAAACCACAGCACTGTACCATCTACTAAGAAGAAATTAACTCTGTCTCAGCTGTAACCAGGATAACTAGAATTTGGAATATATTTTTCAGACATAGCAGGAGACAGTAAGAAAAATTCTTGTTATTACAATTTATTACTCCAGGCCAGAGTCCTAGTCCCTAGTAGAGGTGTTGGCTCTGTAAAAGAAAAGCTGGGAATATGGAATGGTGTAGGTCATGGAGCCACTCAGTCAATTCATGAGGACTTCATGTGTTAACACAATATAGTTAAAATTTTCCTTTCCTGCTTAAAATGTCTTTTAATGTGATCTTTCCTCTGAGGAGTGCCCTAGTTTACCTCCAAATACAGGCTATAACTGTAAGTCTTGCAAACTGTCTCCACAGCTGCTTTCTCATCAGGAAAGAATAAATTCTGTTCTTTTTTTGCTCTCCACAAATGATTGACAAGAAAATTCAGCAAGGAGAACAGAAATCACTTTCCTCAGCTGCTTCTTTCTTACCCCCTTCAGACATATACACCCAATTGGGTTTTTTGTATAGGGAAGATATGATCAAGACAGCAAGAAGTAATAAGACACGGAGTGAAAGTATTTTTTAGCTGAATCATGCCCTTAAACATTCAGCCTACACATTAATCATTGAGTGACATCAAGGATTCACTTCAAAATTGGATCTGACTAGTGCACTTAATTTACCTACTGCACCAAACAGCTGTTCAGCTTCTGTTGAATTTGAAAGCAAACGTAATTAGTGCATGTTCACTGATGCTTCCTCATTACATTGCCAGCCCATATCATTGGAACAGTTAATTACCGCAGAGACAAAGGCTTGACTTACCTGATATAGTACATGATTATTCATCACTGATTCATTTTTTCTTCTTCACTGGTAATTTTGTTAACATCCCTGACAGTGCTTAAGAGTGAATCCCCTTGATCTTTTGTGCTATTATGTCTTCTCAAATGTTACTCTGATTCTCCAGGTAGCTTAATTCTCTAGATTTTAACAAGATGTGAGGTATCACATCAGTTGACATTGCACGTAACTGGAGAAATAACTTGATTACATGAATCATAGCAAAATGTACTATACAGTCACTGCCCATCGCAGCTGTCTTTGCACTTGGGGACTTTCCCAAGTGCATGCAAATCAAAGGCCTGCTGATGGAATCGCCTTCTTTCAGTGATGGCTTAAAAGTAATGCTGAGCTCATTTTATTAGGGTTTTGTTTGGGTTTGGGGTTTTTTTAAGCTTCTTTAGACCACAAGGTTATTTTTGGGTACCTCATTTAATTCCATAAGGAAAAAGTGATCAAATGAGAAAAATCACCATGTGGAATGTAGGCAATTTGCAGCCACCCCTGATGGGGGCAGAGATCAAGACAAAACAAGGTAAAATTGCCTTTCACCTCCTCAAGGATCAGCCTCTGCAATCTGCTCAAGTCACTAAAAAAGTTTCAACTTCACTTCAAAGCAATTTATTCTGCATGGGGATAAATAAACTGGGGATTAAGCAATTTTGAAACAGGTAATTGCCTGAAATGAGCAATTTCTAGCAGCTGGTAAAGCCAGAGTTATCACCTACATAAATATTGACTCGCATATTAAGACTAATTAATGAGAAAACAAAATTGCAATAAAGAAAAAAACCATGAAAAGCAATCCTCCTAAAGCCCTGAAGGCTTCTCTTTTCTATATTCTGTGTTTATCAATCATGAATTTTGCAATGCACATTTTCTTGGCTGATCTGTAAAATTTCAGCAAAGCATTTCACAGTTATTTCAACTCATGAATTATGCAGCAACACATGGAAGGAGAAATTCATTCATATCTCTTCTTCACCAGGAGGCAAGCCTCAGCTCCAGCTTGAGATTTTTTTTTTGTCCAGCACACAATCTCTTAAAATGGTACCTCAGACAGTTACTCTGCCAAGGAATAAGAACATGTGAACAAAAGGTACAAGAGCAGAGTGGCTGAAGGGAGAAGGCAGGAGAAGCACACAAGGCAGCTTAAAAAAAAAAAAAAATAAAATAATATGGCACCACCACTTGCTTCTGGGGTGGGAAATGATGCAACCTTGAAGGAATTCCAGGGTGCACATTCCAGCTGCATCTCTCTTCTCCTCCCTCTGTTCGCTTGCCATGTGTCTCTTCCACATCTGAATTTTCTTCCAGGTTTTAATCCACTCCAAGGCACCACTAATTTCCTCATTAGTGTTGTCTGTGCTTTAAAGCAGTAGTCCTGAGAACTCCTTAGAAGACAGGGAAATGTCTTAAGTTCCATTTTTTAAATGAGAAACAGCAACCAAAACACAAACAGTAGTAAACTGCTGAAGAACTGGGACCTGTTTTTTGGGATGATGAAACATGAAACTTTTCTCAGGATGAAGTGAATCAAGCCTTAAATATAGAGTTACCTTTCATCTTGAAAACCTGCTGTTTGGACTGCTCTTCTGTCACAAGTGAAAAGGATGTAGGGTAATCTTTAAAGTTTTAAGGATATTACTCTTTCAATGTTCAAACATCTGTGCACTTGAAATGTAGACTATCACATATAATGTCAGCACAAAGTGTTAGCTTTCTTTGTTGAAATAGTACCAGCCACAGAATGTTTGTCAGTTGTGATTTTGCAGCAGGCCACCTCCTCTTGCAAGTTTTTATTATTTCCACTTCAAAAGATGTCAGCTGATCATACTGGTTACTCCTTCTTCTTCCTGATGATGCTTATAATATGGGACTCAGCATTTTCATCTTATCATCTGCCTCTATCACATCTGCCGTGAGGAACAGTGAAACATTCAGGATCAATGGTAGTTGTTCTCCAGACATCATGAATATCTATATCTTCTTGAAGTCATTTACCAAGTATCTAGAGATTTTTCAATAGCTGTATGGATAAGAGGATAGGAGGATAACAATGGATAGGAGGCTCTGCCAAAACTGATACAAAATAAGCAGAAATAAAGGTTTCATAATGAGTGGATGAAGCTGACACAAAGTTTGGAAAACAGGGGTAGAGGTGGAAAAATCTATAGCCTGAATTTTAGAAATTCACTGACTCATATAGAAGTTTTGAAATTACACATAAGAAAATTACAGCATAATTTGAGTAAAATGCATCAATTTTTTCTTTTCTTTTTTTTTCCCCTGGACAGATACGTATCAGGATATAACGCACAGTACGATACATATAACTTTTTAGGAAGACAAGAAGTTTATAAAGAAATGTGTATATGAGGCACTAGAAAGAAGATTTGTCCTGTTTTAGTAACTGTGTTCAACATCTTGGAAATATTTCCTTCAATGAAGAATCAATCTGATTTCAGGAATATGAACTATGTCTGGGTTAGCAGATGAAACAGAGGCAAGGCACAGGATTACAAATGTCTACAGTATTTCATTTTTAGCGTTTTACTATCATGGTTTTGGACAGTAAGCATTAGCGTCCTCCCAGCTGAGGGCTAGACATTATTCATCATTTTACAAGACTGTTTCTAATAGACGGTTTAGCTGTAGCCACCCGATTTTGGGGAAAAAAGACCGATTTACACTTGAAGACATGAAGTCAGCTGTGATGCTAAGCCTCAAGGCAGTCTCTAACCTCTTCCATGTGGAATATATATTAATATCTATTCATATATATACAGTTTATCTGTGGCAATGCAGTTTCTCAGTCTTCTTATCCATCTTATTCATAAACCCTACTGGCACTGGCGAGTCCAGAAAAGATCTGTCTCTCTGTTTCTTATAACAGTGGAGTTAAAAGATACAATTCACTAACTAAAGCATTGGTAAGAACTAGAGGAAAAGGCAGTACGACATGAAACAAGTCTTCTTGGTATACACTACCTATAAGCACAGACGCTCCATAAGTTAAAATGCAGTTGGAGCAGGGATGAGGGTAAATCCTCAGCAGCCTCTGTGGAGAAGGCTGCTGAGATGCTGGTGAGACCACATCTCCAAGTCACAGTTCCTTGGCAGAATGAGCAGTATTAAACAGAACAGGACTGCAGAGAAACACAGGTTTCATGTCCCCCAAAAAGGAAAAAAATTAGATACTTGTATCACAAAATTAAGACACCTTCATGTAGTATTGGAGGCATACAAGTGATCTGCCTAGAGACAGTCATTCACTGTGCACTTCATACCACCTTGCAGAGCTGACTACTGAAGAAACACTAATCCTGCATAAGTATTTCTAAAAAAGGAAAAACAGGAAAAGTACGTGAGCACCGACATTGCAGAGGAAATGTTCAGGACCATGGAAAAAAATGCTGGAGAGACAGATCAGCAAAAATTCAGCTGATCCAAAAATCAGCCATACCAACAGAGCTACAAATGGACTTTGAGATCAATGATGTATCCAGTTCTAGCCGACATGCAGAGACAGATGCAGCGCATTCCCACCAGTACCAAGAGGCAGCACAACATGAGGTTGAAGAAATGTGGCCAACTGCTGGCAGTATGCAGTAAAACAGTTTTGAAGCCAGATGTTAACATAGAAATTAAACGAACAAACAAGCAAAGTTACCACTACTTGAAATGTACAATAGTTGATGCAAACACCGTACAATTACCAGAGAACATTACTAAAGCAAACCAGCAGTTTGGTTGAAATACTATGTCTGACTGTCCACACCATGAAAGGAAAAGATTATGGTTACTCGGTGCCCTCTCTAGCAGCCTAACAGAGATGTACTGTAATGAGATCAACTCCTCCAGCACATGCTGTAGTCAGATGAAGGCTCCCACAAGAGCTAGTAAGAAACTCAAAGTGCAGACATCCCTCAGGTCTGGTGGAGTTGCTGAGGAAGGAAGTGGGGAAAGCAGAAAGCGCAGACATCCTCATACTCATGGAAACCAGAGTTGGCATTTGTGTCTTTTCATTTTTACAGCCTTTAGCATTTTTACAGTGGTGAAAAGCCCTCAAAAATGTCTTGGATGTTTGGGAAACCTCCCATCAGGGAACAGAGCCCTGCAAAGGAGTCACTGTGTGGTAATCCTGAAGATATACTACTTGATTTGTCTGGGACTAAAAAGATCTCTGGTTGCAATGTCAAAAATAGGTTCTGGCATGCTGAATCACACAGTCCCTTACAGTCTGCACTGTGCCTTTCGCCAGGTACTGCTGAAGGAAAAACAAAGGCTCCAGACATCAGCCTGCCCTCAAAGCTATTCCGGCGATAACAGATAAAGACAAAACAGGACTTTCAGACATCAGGCCTGCAGTTGGCAACAGTTATTGTCTAAAGCGATAGCAGAAGATACAGCAGGATGCCTTTATCAAGCTTAACAGAACCAGAAGCAGAGTACTAGTCCGAATGCAAAGAAGCTGGTTCTCAGGAGAAGACAGATCTTCACTATCAGAAATCTCTGGGGTTCTGGGAACTTCCAAACAGACCTTGAGAAAGACCCAGTTCTTGAAGTCAATCGAAGAAGTTATAAGACAAGTCAAGTACAGCATTTAACTGGGATCCAGTGTACATGTAATACATAAAATTAAATGAGGGAATGAAGAATAGGCAATACAGGTGGTGAACCAGCCTTGTGGTTCTACTGTCATTTTGAGCACCAAGGATTAGAGAAGGTTCTTAGGCCTCAGGATGAAACAGAGGAATGACACTGAAGAAAATCCAGCAGCTCTCACCTTCTCTTGAGACAGCAAAATGATGACTTTATACTGAAACAGAAATATTAACTCTGTGTTGCACAGGACAGCCTCAAGAATCACAATATGTGCCTAAGAACGTTGTCCAAACCCTTCTTGAATTCTGGCAGGTTTGGGGCTGTGACCACTTCCCTGAGGAACCTGTTGAAGTGCCAAACTACCCACCAGGTGAAGAACTTTTTCATATCTAACCTAAACCACCTGTAACACAGCCTTATACCGTTCCCTTTGGGCCTGTCACTAGCCACTAGAGAGAAGAGATAAAATCCTGCCCCTCTCCCTTCCAACATTCTTTGATCTCTATTGGGCACATACACACACACACGTAGATATGCATTTCCCACAAGAGGAAATCTCCTGTGATGCCTTCACGTCTCACTGCTCTAGGCAACGAAAAGTAACGATGAAAAATGTGCACAAGTGATAGATCTCAGCCCTATTACAAAATTCAGAAAGCGATTTAGCCCTTTCGTTGCCAGTGCTGTCCCCTCCGTCTTTCTCTTCCCCAGAGCCCCCCGCCAATCAGCAGGGCCCCGGTCCATCCCGATACCGGCAGCATCCCCATTTCCCGGGCTGGCCACACGGTGGGGCGGCCGGCCCGGTGCTGGCTCCGCGGAGCCAGCCCACTCTCGGCGGCAGCTGTGCCCAGCAGGTGGCTCTTTCCAACCACACAACGCTGTGCGAGCCCTCGCTTCGCTCCCTGGATCCCAGGGTCAGCATTTTCAAATCTTTACTTCCTCGTATGAATAATGCAGTGGCACACTGGAAGATCAGCATTGCTTTCCAGAGTGCAATAGCTTGAGCTGGGATGTAACACACTTTTGTTTAACGAATACTTGTCACAGCACTACACACATAAACAGAGTTGTATTTATTGGACTAGAATTGCATCTCAGTTCTGCTTGAGTAAATCTGAAATAGCTCAGCTGGAGCCAGTGGAGATGTTACAAATGGAAATGACAGGGGAATTTGGCCCATTGTTGAAATATCTTAATGTAGAAACAACGTAGGAAAATTGAACTGCGACCAGGTTCTTTTATTATGGGCTAATTTGACTCTAAATTGACCTCTCTTAAGTCAGTGAAGCTAGACAGGTGTGAAAGAGAGAGCACACAGAAGCCAGGACTATTTGAACTGCTTGATCCAAAAGGAACCATTTTACATCTATTAATAAATGCAACTTTATTTGTAAGAAAAATTATTTTCGTATAGATATATATAAAATATAGATGGGCTTAGATCTTAAAGAGACCCACTTCAAAGGGCCTTGACTTATTGGAAAGTTCAGACTGAACCAGACTTTTGCTGTTCAAAGACTGTCTCTTAAAGAGGCCCAAACTCTGCAAAGTTACCAATTTTAGAAGAAAATGTGTCTATTAGTGCAAAACACTCAAAATGTGGAGATTTCTTGCTTAACTGGGAAAAACTTTCCAAACCACATATATTTATCATGACCCATTGAACTTAGAGCCTACAAGTCTGGAGCTTGACATGATTTCGTAGTAGTCCTTTAAATTCAGGTGAGCATTTGGAAGGATGAGCAAAACATGAAAGAAAAGGTATTCTAAAAGTGTGTTTCAAAATTAATTAAGGTATATATGCTGGGGCAATAGAAATTAATACCATTGCCTAATTGTTTCCTTCTACTCTGTTAATTTTGGGCTTATTTCTCTCTGACATCCAATTTAATCACATTTGAGGTACTCCTCAGTTTCTAGTGCTACTGAAAGCTACACTACGTATATACTTTCCAGGATATATCAGTGGCACTAAGAGGAAATATGAAAGCATAATGGTAACGTTGAAGCTGAGTTGATATGTTCTACATTCAACTGGCTACTGAAAACTCACCTTTTTTTTTTCTCATATTAACCATTTCACACTTTCTTTTGAAATGTAGGAGCCTTATGAATTGCAAGAGCTACACTGTAGGTGAGAGTTACTTGTGCTTTTACCTCTTCCAGGATACAGTCATCACCTTCATCAATAAACCTCCAGCGCTATTTTTGGTATGGTCCACTGGGCTCAGTGCCTCCTGGGGGTTCTTCCAAACCTCGCTGTGCTGCCTTCTGTGGACTTCATAGCACTCAAAATGTGATTAAGTGTGCTGCCTGAGAAATATGGGAACAGTGATCCAACACAACTCATTTACTATTCTGAAATTATTTTTCTTGATTCTGCTGTGGTTTATCCAGATATTTAACATTTTCTGATCCACTCTCTTTCTTGCTATTGATGCTTGGTAAGGACATAAATGTTGTCATGAGAAGAACTAAGCTGCTGATTGCTTAGATTGGGTTCTTCTTCCCTCTTTGATAATAAACATAGTTCTGGCATCCTGCCATTTCCAGAAGGCCGAGTAACAAAGTTGCTGCCCTTCTCAAAAAACCTGACAAGGAAAGGGATTTGGTAGAGCTGTCAGAAATGGGAAGATTAGAGTGAGGCTCACACCTTGTTATCTATGCACATGAACAAGTGGCCTGATGTAAAAAAAAAAAAAAAAAAAAAAAAAAAAAAGTCATTTCTGCTGCATGGTTGAAACTCTGGTCCTAATCATTTAGTTGCTGCAAAGCACATACCAAGGTTTCAGGCAGCAGAATTGCTTCTATAATTTCCTACACACTTTGCAGAGCGGCAATTAGCAGCACAATGGCATTAACAAGACAGCTTTACACAAGCTCACAAGCTTTCAAAGTAAAATCAAAAAGAATCCCTGCAAGACCAACTACTTGTAAAATGTGAGAGGGAAGCTCTAGACCTGACTTTTTGGAGGTAGGTGCAAGGCTTTGATTGCATGTAGCATGATTATCAGAGCCACCTGCCACCTTCTACACCTCTCTGGCTGCTTCGAGGAGGGGAAACCTCCTATCTTCTGCATTCAACCTTTGTATTGCCTTCCCTGAACGGGGATTGATGCCACACATCTCCAAGTGCCCTCTCATCCACATTTGCTGTAAACACCCAGAACACCTGTTTACTCTGACTCACCCACTCCTCACGCAGACTCTCCCTTTTTTTGACAGCAGACCTCACTCAGGTAGTATGTGCTGCTAATATCCTTTCAGGACCATGTAATAACATGCCTTCTATCCAATTCCTAACATCCTTCAATCGGCTCAGCCAGTGGGCTAACTGCTTACACTCCTGTAATTTATATAAGTGCAATTAATTTAAACTGCATCACTCCAGTGTAATGCTGGTGAAAATACCCTGAGAGGGAGTACCTCACTGGTGAATCAGACCCTTTACTTTTAAAAAACATACAAAAAAACAGATCCCGAGCCAGTGAAAATCTGCATGGCTCCATTCATTTCAACACACAAACCAGCTCAAGGTCTGAATCACAGCTCATGTAACAGACTATTTAGATACAGACTAATGCCTCACATCCTGAAATGCAATGCTTTCCCAGAGTTGGCAGAGGACAGGGACTTCTCAAATGGAACAGAGCTGAGAGGGAAGCAGGACCACAAATGCAACCTTCTAAAAATGCTTTGTGGATTTCTTCATTTCTGTGGAGTTAAGGAAAATAACAGCAAGCACTTCTCTCCCTTCTGAGAAAAGCCACCTCTGTTCCTTTTGCCCCGGTGGCAAAGCAGATACCTGGGAAGTCCCTTTCCTTGCCACTCTCCCTTTCTTCCCATAGCCTGGGTACATTCCTCACCATTTAGAAATCCATATGACACCTTTCATTAACAGACACCAGAGTTAGATGCTGAACAGATTATTTTTTTAATCAGTTCTTGCAAATGGCTAACTTTCTCTGCACTTGTTTTGGCATTTCTCAAGATTAAGAAGTCATGCAGCTTGACAAAGCACTTTGCTCTTGCATGTCTTAAAAGACCCACAGGGCTTTTTTTTTCTTCACATCTATTCCAACACCTGCTGCAAAAATGGGCGGGGGTGGTCTCTGTAAAACAGCCCTCCTTGTCTCCTCCCACGAGAAGAGAGCCCTAGCATCACACCAGCACGGCATACCAGTATGTGCCCAGACAGGTGTAGTTAATACACAAGGAGGGGGGAAGGGGTGGGGAAGGCAGACCAAGAGTCAATCAGAGTGTAATTTGTGTTATAAATTTACCAGCATTCAGCTGTCCATATTTCCAAAATGCAAATATTTTAAAATTAAAAAACCTATCTGTGACTAAATATCTTCTCTAAATCAATCTAGATAACCAGAAAACTCTGTGGCACATTTAAGAGTCTTTCATCTTAAATGAAATACACAACAGAGATTACACCTTCATAGGAAATCAAGAGGTCCTAAATATACTAATGGAGAAGGACATTTAAGAGACATTAAATTACCCAGTCTATAATTTTAGGGGGTTTGCTTATCTGTGCATCTTTTAACTGCTTTGGATAATTAGGAAAATTTCCTTGTGTGTCCTAAGAGGATAGGCAAAAGAGTGACATAACTACTCCTGAGGAAGGAAAGGTCGAGGTTTTGCATTCTACAGATTTTTAAAGAAAAAGAGAAAACATTCTTCATATGAACAATCTGAAGCAGTATGCATATTGTATAAAACCTATCACCCTGCTCTGAAATGTAATCCTTTACAGGGCTTCTCCCTCTCCTTGGTCCCTTACAGTATCTCTCTGATCCTTCTGCCTGGAAGGGTGCAGGTTAGGGAGGATAGCTGATCATCTCCTGCCTTTCCTAAGTGCAGCCATCAAAGGAAGCTCCCAAATGGAGCAGGCACCCAGTCAGTTCAAAGGCTTCCATTAGCTCTGCCAGCCAACTTGTTATCTTGTAATGTGTTGTATGTGTGTGTGTATGTCCCTGTTCTGCCCCTAACGATTAGTTTGTTCCATCGTAATTTTTTGTATCAAACGTCTGGAAACCAGACTTGTTTAAAAAAAAAAAGAAAAAAAATAAGAAGAATAAAAAGGAAAAAAGAAAGGAAAGACAGAGAAAGAAAGAAAGAGAGAGAAAGAAAAAAAAGAGAAAGAAAGAAAGAAAGACTAAGGAAAGAAAGAAAGAAAGACTAGGGAAAGAAAAAAAAGAAAAAGAAATGAAAAAAAAAAAAGAAAAAAGGGGGTAGAAAAAAAGAAAGGAGGGGGGAAAAAAGAAAAATAAGGAGGGAGAGTTTCGGTGCCTATGACTTATCCAGGTCTCCATCAGACAGAAAAAAAAAGAATTCAGCTGAATCAGTAAACTGACCTTTATTTTCAAGCACTTTAACCAACACATTTTTCTAGTCTGCAGTTCTACAGAGCCACATGCCCCCTCTTCGGAGCAGGGTAACGCGCTCTGCTAGAGCTCGCTCCCTCGTTCACAGCTGTCTCCAGCGGGAGGAGCTGAAACCTGAACCAAACCCTCCCAGTGAGATTGGATCCTTCAGCCAGCAGCCCCAGAGCCCTCCCAGAAAAACAGCCTCTTTGGAAAAGTGCTTGAGAACATCCCGAAACGATTGGAGGAGCGGAAAACCCTTCCCCCCTGCACCTGACTCGTGAGTATTTACAGCACTTTTCAAGGCGCCTCGGCACTGCCACTGCACAACCGGGAGTGGATGGGCTGCGTGGGGCCGGCAGCGCCGTAGGGACCAGGACCGGGACCAGGACCAATGCGCCCGCAGTGATATAGCGTGTGCCTGTGTGCTGGGCGCCATCCGGGACCGCTACTCCCACCCGCACGGAAAGAGAGTCTGGAAGAAGCAGAAACCCTACGTCCAAAATGCCACGCTCCTTCCTGGTCAAGAAACATTTCAATTCATCCAAGAAGCCGAATTACAGCGAGCTGGACACACACACAGGTAACAAAACGAAATCTAGTTCCACTGCATCTCTTCTGAGACTGCGGTCGTTGCGTGGCAGTTCTGAGGAGGGGTGGGATTGCTTTGCAGCCTGCAGGGGACGGATTAGTTCACTGCTTGCTTATTTTCTCCTGCTTACAAGGAGAAATATCTGTGATATTTCTATGTGAGAAATATGTCAGTGCTGACCAGAATGAATCATGAAAATTTGCTCATCCACTTGAACTCAAGTTACTTAAAGAGGATTTGGAGTTTTCCTGTTCTATATCTGCTGGTGGTGGAATTGAAATTTTACATAAATCCTTCAGGAAGTTTCACTGTTTCGTTGTGTCAGGCTGCATGGATTTAGAAGCAGCATGCTGCCTTGAAGAGACTCTCCAACTGCAATTTGCCCGTTCAAGGGCACTGTCTCTACCCATCAGAATATGGGTATGAAAGAGTATTTTCTTAATTGTTATATTCAGATTATCCTGTTTCATTTGTCCAGTTTTCAAACCCCCGAATGTTAATTTTGCTGCCTTTTGAAGTACTTTTTAGTTCTCTTACCTTAAAATGTTCTTCTTTCTCCAGTGATTATATCCCCCTACCTGTACGAAAGCTATCCAGTCCCTATCATACCACAGCCAGAGATCCTGAGCTCAGTAGCTTACAATCCCATTACCGTGTGGACTACAACTGGGCTGCTACCGTCTCCATTACCCAATGACCTGTCTCCACTTTCTGGATACCCCTCATCTTTGGGAAGAGTCAGCCCACCTCCACCTTCTGACACCTCCTCCAAAGATCACAGTGGTTCAGAGAGTCCCATTAGCGATGAAGAAGAGAGAATCCAGTCAAAGCTTTCAGACCCTCATGCAATTGAAGCTGAAAAGTTTCAGTGCAGTTTATGCAACAAGACCTATTCAACTTTCTCTGGGTTGGCCAAACATAAGCAACTGCACTGTGATGCCCAGTCTAGGAAATCATTCAGCTGCAAGTACTGTGACAAGGAATATGTCAGCCTGGGAGCGCTTAAGATGCACATCAGGACCCACACACTACCTTGTGTCTGCAAGATCTGTGGGAAGGCTTTCTCTAGACCCTGGCTACTTCAAGGACACATTAGAACTCACACTGGTAAGAACAAACATTACATTAGTAGTTTCTTGTCGCTATAACATCAGGATGCCTTTTGCTGTTTTTCTCCACAGATGGTAAAACCAGCAGCGTTTCTTAATCAACCTTGAAATGCATCCACTGAATCTCAACTAAATCATTAAAAGGCTAACTTCTCCCTCTTGGAGGGAGGGTGGGAGGGGAGTGTAGCATGGTCTCAAAACTGAGGCCCAGATACTGGCCTAAATCAGCATTGCTGTCCTGACATTTTTAGGATGGTTTAGCCCATTTCCACTAGCTGAAGGTTTTGCTTTAAGAATTTTATGTTAACTTTCAGACTTTGGAAATTACTAACTTTAAGAAGGTTCCAGCTGACTCTGAAATCAGGCAGCAAAAAACAGAATGGCAATGCATGAGGGGCTGCTTTCTGACTCCTTAAGCAGCTGGCAAGTTTTACGTGCACTGTCTCGAGTCCTTAAGAATTAGAAACACATCATCAGCCAAGTGGTTGGTTTTTTTCTATTGAGGCAAAAACTGGGTTTTGAATGTAGCACTGGGTACAATGTAATGTCTGTACAGCTGTTTGCTGCTTTTCAGTCAAAGGCCTTGTTCCCTAGTAGTCCATACAGCACTAAGCAGAAAAAGTTCTATGAAAATATTTGAAAATGTTGGGAGGAACCCAGTCTAAAGGTACTGCACCTGTAGATGCAGAAGGTGTCAGCAGCTTGTCTTCAGAGACTGCACTTAGCAGCATATTCTGAGTAGACTAGAGTTCTGCAAGTACAGCCAGCAGTACAGAAAACTGCTGTATCTGTGGTCTGATTAACCTTTTATTACACATTTTTTTTATTATAACAAGTCAATTTTGTATCTCATTTGTTTCTTAGGATAAAAGCAGGTTTTACCTGTCCTAAACATGTGTTTTTCTAAAAAAGATTTATCCTATTTTCTCTTGATGTTCCCTTTGTAGGAGAGAAGCCGTTTTCTTGTCCTCACTGCAACAGGGCTTTTGCAGACAGATCCAATCTGAGGGCTCATCTGCAGACCCACTCGGATGTGAAGAAATACCAGTGTAAAAATTGCTCCAAAACTTTCTCCAGAATGTCTCTTCTGCACAAACATGAGGAGTCTGGCTGCTGTGTAGCACACTGAGTCATGCAGTCAATGTTTACCTGGACTCAATGCATTTCTCCACTCCTGTTCCAAATGATAAGTAGAAATCCAAAGGCATTTTCTCATCTACTCTTCAGCCAAAAAAACCCAAAAAAACAAAACAACAAAAAAAAAAAAAACCAACAAACCAAAACACCACCAAACAAGCAAACAAATAAACTAGTGGAAGAACTTAGAATGTCAGTAGAAGTGAGCTTTAAGTAGTTTCTGTTCAGCCATACATTTGCATTCTTAAGTGTGAATTCTGAAATATGGGGAAAGATGCCATGCATGACATTTCAAGTAATCTAAAGGAAGAAGCATTATCAGCTTTCTTTATAGATGAAGCCAAATGTAGGTTGTCTTTTCTTGCTTAGAAAAGGCTGTAAAATTATCAATACATTCCTGCCAAGCCATTTCAACCAAAGACACAGTATTTTAAATAAAAATTTTAATAAAAATACTACCCAAGTGAATTTTGCTAGACACCATTTGTCTCAGGTGCCTTAAAAAGTATTCCAAGTTTACCTTAGTAAATGTTTAATATTATTCATTGCTGTGTTTTTTATTTTATTTTATTAGAAACCAAGGCCTTCATTAATGTTCTAAAATGCTTTAAAACTGCATAATTAAGAGAGAGAAAAAAATATAAGAGAATGTACGAAAAACCACAATTTAACCGCATGTGCCTTTAAAAGAAAAAAAAGGACAAGAAAAGGTAATACTGTAGCTTCAAACATTCCTGGTGCATGCTTGATCATCTTTTGATATGGAATAGTTCCTCTAAACTTCATTTTTTTTAAAAAACGGGAATAAGTGCAAGAGAGGGGATCCATGGGAGCTTTACAATTATTTTTTTAAATGCACAAAGGAAATGCAATATTTTCAGCATTACCCCTACAAGTGCCTTTTTTATTGATGATTTTGTAAAGTATGTGGACATAATGTAAATATTTTTATTTTTATATGATTGAATGTGTTATGAATGAAAGCGAATTGTTGCCTATAGCAGCATCTATAGATAACTTGAAGAAAGTGTGAAGTGAAATTTATGTTGTTTTCTAGCCACTTTTTTACAATAAACATTTTTAAGTAAGATGTCTGTTGTTTGTTCTAATTAAAGAAAACATCTGTGTTTTCAAACATAGAAAAATGTGAATGTCTCTACATGACCAAATGAAGATAAAAGTGAATTTCAGATGCAAATATTTAATGCACAAGTTCTGAACATTAGAAAGGAATATATCCATTGCATTTTAGAAGATTTAAAACCCTACAGTGCATTTTCCTAGAGTTGCAGCTCTAAAGCACTTGTTTTCCTGCTTCTTACAAGAGTATGACAACATTGTGAAATATAATTTATCAAAAACATTTAAGTGCAACTTCTTTCTTTCATTTCAAGCAATGAAAGGAGAGTAGTAGTAGAGCAGCCTTATTATAACACTTTCCCTGAAACTCTGATATGGGAATTCTGGTTCTGATCCAAAGTTTGTTAAAGTCAGTGGAGCCTTACAGGAGTTCAACAATGTTTGCATGATGCTCTTTTGAAGTAGTAGTAAAGTTGCAGTATAAAACACTTTTTATGGCAATTTCAAAACAATTAAAGATATTTTATTAAAATATGTTACATATCAGGTCTTTCAAGTGAATGTATTACAATTGTACATCAGCTAATATATCACAGGAAAGAAGTAATCTATAATAAAAAGTAGAAATAATTTTCTCCAGATGATTTGACTGAGAACTCCAAGGACTCCAAGATCTGAACTACAATAAAGCATTACAATATCAACAAATCCTCTCTCATCATTACTGACTAGTGTGAAACAACATCATTTTCATCTTTTAACAAAAGACTAAACTAGAGAACAGACAAGCACCAGTTGTTATCCAGTCTAAAGACCTCTATGTCTACACTAGGGTACCAGTAGGAACAAGTAATAGCAAAAATAAAATTCCAGCAATTTAACAAGAATGCTACTGATGTATAAACATAAGGTGCACATTTCTTGAAAAACAGTGCTTCAGAAAAATAATGCAATGAATTGCGTCTTCTCTCTCTTCCAGTTGAGTTCTGCAGAGTAGGGCTTCAGCAGGACTGCACTGGAATAGCGTAGGCAATAGACAAAAGTTTTACACCTTTTCTCCACTAGAAGTGTGATATTGAAAAAAAGATCAGCTCCAATGAAGCTTTCACATTCTCCACGCTTCTTCTGACAAAATCTCAGGGTTATGACAATGATTCCCTAGGAGCTGCTAGATTTTTCTTCAGGAAATAGCTAGAGAGTTCAAGCAGATAGGGTTAGTGGGAATTTGCAAGGTAACATTTTAAAATGAACACATGAAGGCATCAAATACCCTTGAAAAGTTTCATGTGGTTACTCTATTGATTTGCACTTCCATGTCATTCGCTTTGAAGTTCTTAGGCTCCAGCAGCTCTTTATGCAGCTTTCTCTTCCCAGAGCAAAGTTTACTGGAGTATGAGTAAAGCTCTGGCAGTCAACAGCTATTTGCACTGTCAAAGTTCTAGGTTTTCTCTCCTGCGTTGTGCCACAAGGACTTTTTCATTGTTTTAATTCACACTCTAAATTCTCTACGTGCATAGTAAATGAAATAGCATAAGAGCTTAACTTCTGAATGAGTGCAAATGCTACTGCTGTCCTTAAGGGAAATCAGATGAAAACTTCATCAAAATACAGTATGCTAAACCAAACACAAGTGGAACTGGTCTGATTTGGAGATGACAATTAAGATATGCTACTTTGCATGCCTGTAACACCTGTACTCATAAAACACAAAGATGGGAAAGGCTAGAAGCTCTTCTGGCTCATCTCTTTAATTGAAACAGAGCACTCTATCACAGAACCCTAGCTCTTCGTCCAGTTGCAGCATAAACTTCCCAGGCAGCTGAATTTCTCTGCTTTTCCTGTGTGACTGCTTTTTATTCCCTGTCAGGACATTTCTCCAAAATATAATAGTTTTAACTCTTTACCTTAGAAATGTCCTTCTGCACCTTCACAAGCTATTTATCAATGTAAATTGAATTCTGTTTTGAGCTGCTGGTCAATGACTCCTATGACTTTTTCCAAACACGAAGGAAAAGCTCCCTCCGAATCTACCCATTGAATCTCTTCAGCCACTGCAATATTTCTCACAAAACGTCTTTTATTCTATATCCAAATAGTTAACTTTTTAAATCTTTCTCAGAAAAATATGGCCCCCACACTTTGAATATCTTCACTGATCTTTTCTGAAATCAGTCACTTTTTTTATTTTTAGTTTTTGACACCAGTGCTAATCTTTTAAGCAAAGTTAAGCTATCATAAGACCAGTTTCTCCTCTAAAGGCACCTGAATGACAACAGACTATGTACAACATGATTCATAGTTTTTTTTAACTATTCACTAATGAGTTGTTTAAAGTCAGAAGATCCAGGGAGGGGATTTTTGCCCAGAGGTTACTCCAAATCTATAAATCCAGACCTGTTTGGTTATATGATTGTCCATTATACAGAATGAGGGCCATATCTTTCCTTTAGGATGTTTTGTCCGTTTACTTTCAATGTTCTTTTAGTTTGTGGAGAAGAGCAGAACCATCTCAGCATTTGTGCAGTTACAAGTCAAACACATTAATTTCTCAAAGCTGAAGGCAATAATTGATTCACTTTGGTTTCCACATCTCTCTTTCCTTCTTCTGTTTAAGCATGCTTTTCACCTCAGAGGCTGCAGAATGAAGTAAGATGTGCATGAAAGGAAGACAGAACACTTCTAGGCTCAAAGCACTGCAATTATCCTCCCGTGTAATTCAGAGTTCAGAAAAGCATGTTATACACTCACCAGAGGGTTAAAAGAAATGCCTCTCAGATTAAAGCACCATGAAATCTGGCTTCTATATTTTGCTCTATTATTTGAATTATTATAGTTCCTGTTGTCATTAAACAAACTCAGGGCCTATTACTCTAAGCTCCATAAAATCATATAAAAACAAAGCACTGTAAAGATCCCGTGATTTCAGTTTTTTAAAAAAGGAAAATGGGAAATCTGATAATTTAATTCTGATATCTTGTGCTACAGCTGATTTGCCCTGTCACAAAATAAATCAAAATTTAATTTGAAAACGTATTTTTCTTTTTGAATAAGACATTTGCAGTTATGAGTATTATTGCTTTAGAAATAGTTGGTTTTGCTAGCTGTCCTAAACGTTTGGTTTTGTCTCTTTAAAGTAGGTGTTTTAACAATTAATTTTTATTAATTATAATTCTGGTTCACAGAAGTATGAGGAGTGGAAGGTGAGAAGACCACTCCATCCTGCATATATTGTATCAAGTGATAGCTGTGAGAAATAAGAACAAACTGCACAAGTAAATTCACAGAGTCAAGGAATGGCTGAGGTGGGAAGGCACCCCTGGAGATTGATTAGTCCAACTCCTGTGCTCAAAGCAGGGTCAGTAGAGTAGTTTACCCATGACTGTGTTCAGATGGAGTTTTGATATTTCAAGGAATGGAGACCTTTGTGACCTCTCCGGGCAACCTGTGCCAGTGTTCACACTTACAGTATTAAAGTGGGGTTTTTTAAATTTAAATGGCATTTTCTGTATTCCGGGTGTTGTGCACTGTCTCTTGTCCTGTCACTGGGCATTAAGAGTCTGACTGTATTCTTTGCTCCATTTCATCAGGTATTTATACACATTAATAAGATCTTCCTTAATTTTTTTTTCTTCTCAAGCTCTCTCAGTGACTCCAATATGAGAGTACAATATCTTAATTACCTCTGTGGTCCTTCACTGGACTTCAATATTCTCGTGTCAGTCTTGTATTGTTGAGGCCATAACTGTGGCTAGTGCTGCAGATAGGCTTCACGAGTGCTGAGTAGAGGTGGAAATACCATTCAGTTTCTGATGGGATACTGAGAGGATACATACATTTTGTAGAAACAGCCATAACAGTAGGGTACAAACAAAAATTATTCTTGTATTCTCTGTTCCTCCTTCCCCAAGATTTTCAGTCTTTCTAAATATATGCAAAGTCATCAAGAACCTTAAAGGATGTGGAGTATGGGACTGTGTTTTCCTGGGAGACCAAGAGTTGTCCTGTCTTGTTGCATAGTCCAACATAAAGGGTGCCTCAGCCAAATCAGACTAGAGACTGGAAAAAAAGGATTAACAAGTGCACAGTGGTGTTGTTTTTACATGTTTGGGAGTTTGGTCACCTTGTTCATCTACACTTTTCTTTCCAATACTTCAAGAATGCCATCAAAACCAGTGCTTTTTTGTGTTTTTTTCCTTCTTCTGGTTCACATGATTTGGAGTACAAAAACATAAGTATGCACTCATTCATGGGGCCCTTCTTTTGTTTTCCCCATGTCTCTTCGAGACAAAAGTTATGGGACAGAGGGTTTCTGTTACATCTGTCTCCTCTCTCCCTTTTACTTGGGCATTAAATATTCCCATCTCTTGTTTGTGTTCCTGTCTGTTCTATTGTCCAGTGTGTACACAAAATAGCTGCAAGAATGAAGACCAGAGTTTGGCAGCCATAGCTAAGAAGGAATAAATGCTCTTTTATATCTTTCAGTTATACAAACATATTTTTACTTCATTTTGTCAAAAGAAGACATGGAAAACAAGAATCACATGAATCCTAGCTCAAATTCACATGCTTTCCAACATTTTTAATGGTCTTCACTCTGTAAGCTTGGAAGAGCAACTGAGGTACATGCAGACATTCACACAGTTTTTTCACACGTAGACATATAGCTGGCCATTCTGCACATTCAAACAGACAAATCCTTTCACTGCAACCCTGATTTGGGGGATCTGCTTCAGAAAATTCCTCAGAGAGATCCCTCATTTACAATCTTCTTACTTCCCATGTTTTAGCCACCTCTGTTATTGCTTTCTCTGCCCTTACATAGGAATCGTCTCCTTCCCAGATGTGGTTGACAGTTGATCAGAGTCAGGGGATCATGGACCTTTTAATACTAGAAAGATGTGGCATTGCTGTGGCCTCTAAGCAGTGCTAGACGTGGCTATGAGCAAGAAATACATTACATGCTGGGCTATCAAATGGCAGCAGCTCCCAACAATCACCTTTTCACATCTTTTCAAAGGCGTGACCCGGGAACTCAGGAGCTCGGTCTAGCACATCCCTCTCAGAGAAGGGCCTATGTCTCACTGAGTCCTGTGGGCTCCCACATCAGAGTACCAAGACACAGACATCTGCTAAGTCGCTAAGACGCAGTTAAAGTTGCACTGCAATTAGCTCAGATTTTGAACATGTCCCGAAAACAAAGTAAATTCCTTTGAATGTAACCTGCCCTCTCATGTGGGCTGGCAGATCATCCACAGCTGACAATGAATAAAGAGTTAGAAGAATGAAAAGTGACAATTTTTAAGTAACTCCAGTAAAAATTGAATGAGAAACAATCAGCAATTCAAAGTAATAATATTACGCATAAAAGACTAATAAAAATCCTCCCCATCTCATAAAAGCTGCATCATTTTTGGCATTAATTCATTAATTTTTAAATGTTATAAAAAATATTTTGTAAGACAGTTCATCAAGATTTATAGCAAAGTATTCATTATTCATCTGTAATACATGAAACCAGGCCAGGTTGCTATGTCCCAAGGAAATTAAAAAAAGAATCTTGTGACTTATGATGGACATTTTCGTGGTGTTTGTAAAACAGCTTGGCATCTCAGCCCAGATCCTAACTAGTTCTGACTGGAAAAGCCAACACTCAAAAACAGTCAGGATTTTTTGACAGTCCTCACTTACTGACAGAAAAATCACTTTTTATTTGGAAAATGGCTTTCCACTTCTAGGTTGTTTCGAGAAATTGCTCCACCAGTTTTTTCTGTCCCTACTTTTCCCACCATTGACAGAAAAAAATTAGTTGTTATTACTGATACTGTTGTTTCCGAACAATCTTTTCTCACAGGTTTGAAAATCATCACTGTAAGTTCGGGTTTGGTGGTCACAGCAGAGAGCCATGACTGAGGGCTGCTTCTGAATATCTGAACTCAAATGCTTTGTCTGTCCACAGACAAATGTGTCAGTATGTCACGCTGGTAGGACAACAGGGATTCTGGGAACAGAGATAAAAAAAAGAGAGGTCCTGAGGACTGTTGAAATGTCAACCTTCCTCAATAGGAGGACATGGTAGTGAATAGATATTTACAAGCAGTAAATATCAATTATAAATTACCTTCTAAGGTAGTTTTCTGCACAAGGAAAACCTCAGAAGTTCAGCACTTCATTCAGAAGAAATTCTGACTTCAGTTAAGACTGAAACTGACATCACAGAATATTCTGAGTTGGAAGGGACACACAAGGGCGGGCCATTGAGTCCAGCTCTTAAATGAATGGCCCATAGGGGGATCAAACCCACAACCTTGGTGTTATTTGCACCATGCTCTAGCAACTGAGCTAATAAAACAGGTATACCTGATTACTGTTCTTGTTGCCACAAAATATAGGCAGAATAAAGGCGGTAGTAGGGTTTTTCTTAATTACACATATAGAAACTATAACAGGAATATTCAGTATCATGATAAACTATATACATTTTATATATATATATATATATATATAATCATGTAAAATTAAAAATGCAGAATTAATGTTGGGAAATATTTTAAGAAACAGCTCTGCCACAATGTTCATTAATTTTTGTTTAAGTCTAAAGCTTTTAGCTAAAAAATACATTTTCACTGTTTTTCAGCTTTTAGAAACAGGAATTTATCTCAGATAAATCATTCTTTTCCAGTTTAAAAAAAAAAAAAAAAAAAAAAAAAACAAAAAGAGAATATGCTTCCTTTTTACCAAACTTACATAGAACCCAGAGGGCACTGAAGAGAACTCAGTTATTTTGAAAATCACGATAGTATGATCCTTCAGTTTTTCTGTCTATGTATGGAATTCTGGCAGAGATATTCTATGTACAGGATGTCCTGGGATTGTACCATACTGTGATTTTCTCACAGTGAATTTTGCATTTGTCCCTGTCAAAAAGTTTTGAATCTATATGGATATATGCTAACAGAAAAGGCAATTTTTAACAATCCTTTGCTGCAGTTTAATCTCATGTATTTGGTTATATATCTCATGTATTTGGTTAGGTTCATAGAGCTGAGGAAGCATAGCCAGAAGTCTCTAAGCCCAGGCATCTTGTTCTTTCTAAAACACTGACCTATTTGGAGCTCTACGGCTCCTCTCTTCTAGTAAACCCTTTTTTCTTGTTCTATAATCGCTCAGGCTGAAGAGGAATCAGAATTATCTGTAATGAACTCTTTCCTTTTCCTACACTGCTACAGTTCGTATGTCAGACTGCTGTGCTAACAATGATGAGGGTGCAATTCTGAGCTTAAGTGGTAAGTTTATAGTATTTTTAACATATTTTTCCTTCTTTTTTGTTTTGCACTTATGGAAATAATACACAATATGGACTTATTATTTAGACCAAGTACAAGTGGTTTTTGAAAACATAATTATTCATAGTTTTCCAGATAACTGCAAATATGATGTTAAATCTGGGCTGCTGATATGTTTGAGAAGCTTTTTCTATCCATCTTTGTGTCCTGGTTTCAGATAGGATGGAGTTAATTTTCATCTTAGCAGTTCGTAAACTGCTCTGTTTTGCATTTATTATGAGAGTAATGTTGATAACACGCCGTTGTTGTTGCTAAGTGGTGCTAAACCTAAATCAAGGATTTTTCCATTTCCCATGCTCTGCCAGCAAGCAGGTACACAAGAAGATGTGAGGGAGCACAGCCAGGACAACTTAACCTGAACTGGCCAAAAGTATATTCCTTACCATACAACATCATGCCCAGTATATAAAGGGGAGGAGTTGGCTGGGAGGTGCTGATCATGGCTTAGGGACTGCTGGACATCGCTCAGGGGGTGGTGAGCAACTGTTTTGTGCATCACTTGTTTCTTTTGGGGTTTATGTCTCTCTTCTCTCTCTCTCTGTCTCCTTTTCACCATTTTTTTTTACTCTGTTTTAATCATTAAGCTGTTCTTAACCCACAGGTATTACCTTTTTCTGACTCTCTTCCCCATCCCACCAGTGATGGGGGGCAATGAGAAAATGGCTTGTGTGGTACTGACCAGGATTAAACCATGATACTTTGGTAAATACCTTTCCACTTTGTTTATATCTCTCTACTTAGAACAGAAAGCAAAAGTTTCACAAGAAGTCTCTTGAAGACAACCTGAAATTATGGATCTTCTCTTCGCACTTTTGGCCGATAAGTTTGAGAGGGAAAATGCTGCATATACAATGCTCACTGCTGTGTGTTGACACTTGAGAAGAAGTTCTTAAGGAAAATAAATGTCTGTTTGCATCTTAGGATGCAATCACTAAGGGAGAGGAAGACTGTTCTGCAGTATTTGTAAAAAACAAAAATATATTGCCATCACATGTGTGATTTTGGTCCCCCACAACAGTTTTTAGGTCTTTTAGTCCAAATAGTCTTCTCTTACTCACATTACTTTGTTCCTAAATATAAAGAAAGTTTTTTGTCTGGGAAAGACCTCAGAATCTGGCACAGCACTTTTCTTAGGGGCCCATGGCTAAAATTGCAACATATATTACCTATAGATGAACACTGTAGCTCAGTATCCATGCAGTGCTTCATTTTGAAAGGAGGAGCTAATATTTTGAAGAGGTGCCATGCAAAGTCAAACCATGCATTTGTATGGTCCTTTACTGACAGGTTATAACCCAGTCAAACTCTTTAGGAGCAGGGCTCTGGATCTCTTTCCCCCCATGGTGTGGGGCGGCCCAGTTCTAGTTCCATTTCCATCTGAGGAACCATTTCCGACGGCTTAATGTGGATAGGGAGGGGGGACTCCAGGCCAGGGGTTTCTTCAGGTCCTGAGCCTGGAGGGAAGAGGTGCTCTCCCCTCCCCCCACCCACGTGGCTCCATAGCAGGCACAGAGACAGCACACCAGTGTGGAGAGGAGGCAAGAGAGAGTTTATTGTTGGGGGGGTTACATTTACAGGGTTAGGAAGATTCACAAAATAACCAATTAGAAGTCTCAAGGGGCTTACAGGAACACCCAGTCACAGGAAGGGGTTAACAAGGTCCAATGAGAACACCTTAGGACATCTTCCCAGGACATTCCTGCATGGGATAACACTTGTCGTGGGGGGCCTTGGGAAGAAGAAACCATGAGTTAGCAAAGAGACTACAAAAAGCCATTTTGAAACATGTTTAAACCACAGTTTTCTCATATACTACAGATTTACTGCCACACAGGGCTGTCTCCTTCCTTGAGCCAGAGCCACTCTTGTGAATGACTTGTCCTTTTGCCGCCTTCTCATCATCTTTAATGCCCTGGTAGCAGTGCCTAACGAGCTACCAGGAGCCATCACACTCTGATCTGGTGCAGCTGGCCAGGATTTCATTCAGGTATCCAAGAATGATCCTTCCCTCCAGGAAATTTTGCTGATGTGATTGTGCAGCGAACTACTAGCATATACACAATTCATATTGACAAGATGTGCTTTGCCAGCAGTGTTTCTCCTGGTTGCCCAAGCACAAGACCAATTTGCAATCCAATATCACTACCACTAGACTATAGCTTTTGTCAGTACAGAAGTGTTGGAATTGAGAAAAAAAAAAAAAAGGCAGAGACAAAAAGGCACAAAAACATCAGTGCTACACTCTTGAAAGAAGACCCTGACGCAGACCTGATCTGAGACTCAGGACAGTATAGCTTGCTCCCAGGATTGACCCTAAAGTATAGGTCAGACATTAATGCTTAAACAACAGTATTTCGAGGTGACTTGTGATGGGAGTTAGGGTGGGAAAATGTTTGCTTGGTGGTAGAAGAAGAGCCAGAAATAGTCCTTCTTATGATGGCACTACAGCAAATATACTAGAGTTAATCCTTTTTCTTTCATTTTATTTTGTCCTGGCCTGTTTTTAGTGAGGGTGAATAATGTCTACGACTTGTAATACCTTGGTAATAGTTCATCAGGTTTGCTGTTACCTTTCCTGGTTGGACAGTACAGATTATCTGCATATTTCAATGTATGATCAGCTAACAGGCCAGGCTTGAAGAGTCTGAACCATTGCGGTTGCTGTTGAGGAATGTAAAATGAACATTGCTCTTTGGGGGGCAAACTAATAAGTTGGTGGAAATGTAGAGTTGAAGTGAAATGCATTCTTTAATTACTCCTTCTGATTAAGATTTTGTAGATAACTATATATGCATGGCCTATCCTGAGCTAGGAATGCTGCATTTTGGTTCTAACCATTTGAACCTCCCATTTACTTATACCAAAGATGAGCCTTTCCAGGTAAACTAAAATGTAGACTTTTTAACTGATATGAATGGCAGCTTTCCTGTTTTAAATTACAAGTTGTAAAAAGAGAGTCACATTGTCAATCAGGCAGCAAATGGTGCTGCACTGGCCTTTCTAAAAAAACAAGCAATGGGTAATAAATTACTTTATGGTACGACTGAATTAAAAACAAAAGATCAGTGCAATATGTTTTCTGGTCCAATAAAATTATTCTGTTTTAATCTGTTCCAGCTATGTTACATTTTCCATTTTTTTATATTTAAACAAGTCTTTTTAAACATATATATTTATGAATGGATACAAATGTATTAATATACAAATATACATGAAAACATTTTCTGCAGGTAAGCAGAGATAGAATTAGAGTAAAATGACACTCTAATGATACTTTTTTTTTTTGAGCAGTACTATTAATATGTGTCACATTTCCATTTTCTTCTCTATTCTAAAGTCTTAACTTTAATTAAAAAAAACCCTACAGTGAGTTTCTTGTGCATATAGTTACCCAGAAAAAACAGAGCTGTGACACCAGTCAAGTGTAACCAGTAGACTTGTAGTCACCTTCAAGCAGCGCAACAACAGACTGCAAAGGCAGACAAGTCTCAAAGAGGTATGCTTGGCACTGCTTCACTCAGGAAGGCTTCAGTGGGGACAGTCCTCAAGGAGACAATAAACGTTAGCAGAGGAACCAGTTCTGTGGCTGACCAAAGCATGGAAAGAAAGTATGGGAGAACATCACAGTGAACCTCTTCGCCATTTACTGAATGACCTTTTATTTTGGTGTTGCAAGCAGCAACAACCATTTGGATCCTATTGGATTACATTTGAAAAAACAGAAAAATTAAACAGGGAGTGGCATCTCCTAGGAAGATTTCTGAGATTCTCAACACTAGAAATATGCTATTGTTGCCACCTTCCCTTTCCATTTATTTCCTGCTTTTGAGCTGCATAAAATGCGTGGAACAATAAACCAGTTTGTGGATAAGCTTACAGAGCCCAATAGCCAATACACTAGCATATAGTTCCCAAATTAGTCAAGAAATCTTTTTTATGCTTACAGAATACAGACAGTTTGTGTTCTTGAATTCAGACTTCTCCTTGACTCTTTATTGGCAGCACTTGAGTGCAATGTCCCTGTGCAGGTTTACTGCACAGCTGCATCATCCTTTTTCTCTGGCAGAAAATAGGTTGGGACAAACTGAGACTTTGGGTTTGGATTTCTCCTATATATTCAACAAACTCAGCAGAGCAAAATAAAGAGCCGGGTATATTCATGTGCATATTAATACATCATGTGTGTTCAGGAAATCTGATGCATTCAGGAAACACTGGTCTTACCAGTTGTGAGCAATAGAGTGTGCAGAGCACTCACAGCATCACATCAGACCTATTCCATAAATACAAATGTTGAATCTGCACCTAAGCAAGACGTCACATGAAACTGCAAAGTTTTATATTTTCTATACATTCAGAAAACTTCTGGAAAAACAAGGACAACATAACAATCCTACTTCTACATAGATGCTCCAAAAAAGGGGAATCTGTATGAGCCATGCGGTGCAGCAGAGAAGTCCCCTTTTTAAGAGATGAGTGTGAGAGATAAGGCTCTGCCTATGCATCCAAAGTGTGTACAGCACAAATCCAATCCTCCTTCATCCACACTTCAGCCCAGGAGCTGTGGATTATAACCTTTCACCTTATACTGCACAGAATCAGCGTTCAGTTCCCAAGTGCAGAGCTAGTTTTATGCTGGAGTTTTCAAGTCACCAGGTTCCAGTGAATAGACACAGTCTTCTCTTTTTTGGCTCCCCACTAAGTAATGCCTGCAGAACATGTCAGACAAATGCTAGAAAGGTCAGGGGGTAATGGCTAATAGGAAAGCTGGTTCTCATGGCTCTATCCACAGGATAGGGTGGATGCATTTCCCAGTATGCCCTACAGTCCTAGTCTCTAGGTGCACATCTGGTTACATTCTCATTGTATGTCAGGGCAAAACATTAGTGAGCAACCTCACTTTCCTACAGAAGGAAGCTCAGGCATATAGACAAGGTACATTTCAGAAGGTTTCCTATTCTATGGTAGGGGACAACCAACTGTAATATGTGAATGTGCTCCAGAGTCTGGCTGGAGCCATTGTATCCCAGATTTTATTAATATTATATCTACTTTCTCTAGGCCAAAGGTCAAAAATGCTTCTGTCAAGACAGTGCTTTCCAAAGGCACTGTGGAAATGGTGCAGCTTGCAACATGTTGCATGTGTTTCAGTGAAGGAAAGAACAGTAGAAGATCTGTGCCTGTCCCTGTGGCTTGATCTTCAGGCTGCTCTATTCCACAGGTAGCTGTTGTGCTGCAAAACTTACATGGTATACCCACAGAACAGCTGAGCTGAACAGAATTGCAGCCAGTGACTCAACAGCAAAAGTTTTCCACCCCGTACTGCTATTTTAAAAAGGGACAGGGTTTCAGGAGCTTTCAGGAAAAAAAAACACTTAAATTATGGCCTATATAAAATCCAACCTTGTGCATACTGACTTGAGTAGCAAGTTTGGAAAGTGTCATCAAGAAGGTCATGTTTTAAATTCAGCTCTAAACCCCCCTATCAGGTAGAATACAGGCTTGAATCCATGTCCGTGGACTGTGCCTGGACTGATGTGCTATGAGTCATAGTCTGTCCTCCTCTTTTTCCTTTTTGCACCTGGATACCTTGCAAACTGGTGGTTGAACTCCTTGGAGGTGGAAAATTGATTTAAATTCTACCAGGTAGTGTGATGCCTAATCCAGGAAGTTCCCTAACCAGATACATATACTTGCAGCAGGGTATGAATCAGTGCAAGAGGATGGCTTCTTTCTAAACTCCTATGAATATTGTCTTACATCTCCTTACCTTTTCTTTCAGGCAACTCTGAAAATATAATTTAAAAGCAACACTGGCACTGGAACAGGTTGCTCAGAGAGGCTGTGGAGTCTCCATCGAGATATTCAAAACCTCATTGGATACAATCCCAGGCAACCTACTTCAGCTGACCATGCGTGAGCGAGGGGGTTCAATGAGACAATCTCCACATGTACCTTCCAATCACGAGAATTCTGCAATTCTATAGTTAAAAGAAAATTAAAAAAAAAAAAAAAAAAAAAAAAGGAAAATAAGAGGATTTTATATTTTCATATGAACAAAAATCCCTAGAGAAAAAATAAATTCTTTTGGATAAGATTGATGAAACTCATTTATTTTTTTTAGCCATGGAACAGCAAATTCAGTTATGGTCTTAATGCCAGTTACTGAACCCTTCTAAATTCTGGCCTTGTTTTCACTCTGTTGAGGTACAACAGAATTGATGGATGTGTGTGGCAGCAGTGTGACTGGGATGTGAAATCATGTGCTTTCCCCTCACATGAAGAGGCATTTCAGCAATGACTAATCATGTATTTTCTCCTTTGGCAGCTATTCACAGAGGTTTTTATTTGCAAGGCAAGATTTTCTATTCTTTTTATTGTTATAGTGGTGAAGTCCCTAAAAAGTGACATTTAATGGGGGTGCAGATTAGTACGAGGTGTAGGATATGGACTAATTCCTTGTGTTATCAACATGATTTCAAGAAGTCTCAGAAATATGTCTTTCAACTGAGATTTACTGAAGTTTCCAAAAGTCCTGAATTGTTTTCCCTTGAAACATTTAGTTCAATAGATCTTTATCAATCTATACCGGTGCATACACGAAGATCCATGTACAAGGACACAGGTTTACAAAAAATTTCTGGGCTTTCCACATCCAAGGTCATTTCTGCATATTCATGAATATACCTAGGGACTGAAATATCTCTTCTGTGTGACATATTTTGCCCTAATAATTTGTACAGTAATCATTAAAAAAAAAAAAAAACTACTTTTGGACAGATATTTCTGAAACATACCTTCAAGATTCACTGAATTGTTCTTAGTGTATTTAATTACAAGAGATGCTATTTCATTTTGGTGAAACAAATGATAAAATCTTAGAGAATCTTTCATGCGAATTATCTATGACAAGATTGGAAATCCTACAAACTGTTGCATTTTTTCTTTCTACTGATCATTGACATGTTTCTTATTGTACCATCTTTCAGATCCCAGAAAAATCACAACATTAGGTAAAATTACTAAAGAAGCATTTAATACAGCAAGTAGGATGTTGAAATACAGGTTTCTATCATAAAAAATATGTATTATTAATTTAGGATTATGATTAACTTATTTATGGTAAAAAATCTTTAAAAGAGATGTTTCTTATCCTGATTTCAGTAAATTAGGCAAATTCACTATTCATTTTCTCTTTTGATTTGGTATACAATCTATTTAAGCCTGTTTCAGAGAAGCAGAAAATGTTTCCAAGCAGTAAGAAATTCCAGTTCCTTCTTTTATTGATTTACAAATTTACCATATGTGTAATTTAGTCCTTCAGGTCTTTTGTCTCATAAAGACGGCTTCCTCAACCAAAGTGGAAATTATTTGCCATCAAAACGAACTTGATTATTTATAATTAATTAAACCTTATTTTTTCAGGGCACCCAAAACACAACAAGCTCTGTACTGTCACTGATGATCATCTCTAAAACATGAGATGTTAACCACACATACTTAATGAAACAGTGTATTCAATTAAACCAACAAAATTACATTGTTCTTATCAATTTCAGTTTTTTCACTAGTCTGAAGAATGAAAAGTTTGTATTCTTATTCAGTATTTTATTAATGGCACTGGAAAGAGAAACTATATGTTTCCTCACAGTTTCCCTCCTCCCAGAGATCTTTCTTCATCGCAGTTTGCTCTTTGTCTACCATCTCTCCTGGTATGTATTCCAAGGTTGTCGAATAGGCAGCAGCCTGTTGTTTTAGATGCAGCTCAGCATAGGACTATCTCTGAATGGTATAGACTTATTGACTTTGCATATATCATGCAGCGGTTAATTGCCAACTGTGCAGGAGAACCAAGTGTGTAGTTCAAGCAGCTGAACCCAACTGAAAAAGACTGATTCTCCCCCTTCTCCTAAGGTCTATTTCATATTCTGAACTTTCAAATAAAAATATTTCCAGGCTCTTAAAAAGATAATTAATAAGATCTTAAAATTATTTTCTTAATTTTTTGATGAAGTCTCGTGTACCGTTTATTTACTAAACATCTGTAACAAGTGCACATTCACAGTGACCAGAGCTTAGCAAAGTAGCTTAAGCAAGTATGTGTTTAACTTTCTGCTGGTGTTCAAATCACTGCAAAGTAAAATGTACCTGATTTACAATAGATTGAGTTGGGCTTTGTTCCACTTTTGATGCCCAAACACATAGTTAGATACAGCCATAACACGAGGACTTTCCATTGTGAGACTTTTCCAGTGTTTGTGTCATATAAAGTGGTGCTGGAGGAATTGAGAGGATGTGAAAAACTTCCTGCTTTGGGTTTCCCTGGGACATCACTTCCCAAGAAAGCAATACACCAGCATTTTTCAGATCCTCTTTAATCTGAAAAAGTTAGTTGCAGGGTTTGTCACATTCAAAGTTTTCTTATAACCTCCTATTGCTGATGAAGAAAAAATTACTCCTAAAAGTAGAATGATTAAAGAGTGAGACCCTGATTATATACATTTTGTTTCATTCCACTTCATTTCAACATCTTCTGCAAATTCAAATAGCCTGACATTTATATTAAGCTTAAGAGGTCATTGGATCCAGTTCTTCAGAGTAAGACATCAGAGTTTAGAGTCCCACTGATCATTTCTGTCTCTCAAGAACAGGCTCTGGATGAATTAGCACCACTATTAATCATAATAATACATCTATGTCTTGGTTCTGAGATTCTTGAGATGTTTTCCAGAAACTGCAAGCTGGCATGGTACTAGCCAAAAAAAATTAAAGCATGGATCTTAACTCTCCAGTGAATCCTTCAGAAATTGAATAGCTCTCACAGCATAATATTTCTGACAGGAAATATACACTTGAGATGTTTTAAACCTGAAATGTCACATACAAAACAGAGCTTAAGCCTGAGAATAACCTCCCCTGTTTCTGAGATCATAACAGTAGTATTATCATTAAGAGGATAAAATGCCACTTCCTTGCTTCCCATACCTCAATCCAAATGAAATGTGAGTCGTTTAATGAATTTCATCTAAGCCTAATGGAACAATTTCAGCCTGTCCTGGACAACTCTCCTGCCCAATTCCCTCACACACACACTCACACACATTATTTCTGCTAGCTTGGATTTCATATCCGTCTCTGCCCAATCGCTTGTGGCAGGTTCTACTGGTAAAGCAAACGCTTTGCTGCTGCTTTTCCCCTTAGAATTACAGATCGCTGAAGAAGTAGCTTAAAACATTTCCACTGGAGAAAAATGTGATGAAATTGTTAAAGGTTCAGCAGCCCTTGAAACACTAGTATACTATTGGCATGAGAATTATTCCCAGACATGATCTTTCCCTTGGAACCTGCAGTTGAAGTTTGCAATATTTGTTCGCTTCATGCCTCCTCAGTGTAGTCTGTCTCTCTGGCTGATTTTCTTCCTTTCTTTATCTGAAGCTGGCATTTTTTCCACTCTCAATAATTAAGCTGTCTCGATGCTAGAGACATGCCTATTTTATCACATGTATGTCTCGTACACAGTTGAAAAAGGAGATCTCCAAGGGAGAAGGCGGCTGGCGTCTCTGCTGTTGAAACATTTTCAATCTGGCCTGAATACTTTGCCTGCAGTGCTGCAACCCACAAGGGGGTCTTAACCTCTGAAACCTGCTGACTCAAGAGTAATTGGCCAGCATGATGCCACTGTGACCATCAAGTGGAACAAATAAAATTACCCACCATTTCAGTGCCATGATTGTCCTCTCCCACTGCGTGATTCCATGAATCCCCTGGAGGACTGACCTGCTTATAATAAACAAATTGTTTTCTGGGCTCCTTTTCCATTGCCTCTAGGGAAGTGACAAGAAGACAGAACCAAGCTGTGTTAACTATATTTAATGATCTTTTTTTTTTCCTTAAATTGCATCAGATGGTGCAGATGACTAGATACAGTATGATCTTTTAAACTATATCCTCAAGAAGCAAACAATTAGAGAGAACAGTACCTCTACAAGGAAACTCAAGTTTACACAGTGATAGAAAGTTGCAAGTTGGAAGAATTCAAGAGTATTACACATATCCAAGTTGGATGACTTAATTCCTTTTCCTGAGAACGACAATTTAAAAGCAGGGATTCTCTTACTCTATATACAATTTTGTAATTTGTTTGCATAAGAGCAAGGTGTTTACACTGTGGGACATGGCTACATAAAGGTTGTTGCCAAAACTTACTATCTCCTATAACAGCGTAAAAACAGAGTATTTCTCATGATGGCAGTGGGTTTAACCAGATACACAACAGTATAATTGAAAACTAAGTTTGCCTTTACACCTCTGTCTAAAAAAAACTCACTAAAGATCAGAGGGGGAGAGCTAAGGGGAGGGTGGGATAGAGAGGAAGGAGGTAGTTCTTGTTCTCTTGGTTTTCTTTCTTTATGACCATGTAATAGCATCCCCAATATCTGGATTCATGCAGAGGAGATAATATGGCCTGGTAAACACATCAGCAGGACAAGTAGTGTGAAACTTGATTTTAGTGTTTTCAGTAACTGCCTGAGCTGATAATGGCCCTAATGTGGCCACAATTGACTGCAGAAGTGCAGATTTAGTCCCAGTCCCATAAAGTTTTGTACTAATGCTGTGTGAAATTGTAGTTGTTTTGAGTTTTCAGCCTTCATTTAAACAAGAGCAAAACTTGCAGCATGAAAATATATGAGAACTGTTTCTTTAGGCAAGCAGGTAGAGGAGCCCAATGACTTTTGCAGAATCAAATCAGGATAAAAAATAAATTGAGGAGACTGAAAACTGCAGTGAACTACCTTGCTGTGACCAACAATAACCATCTTAAACAGCTCTTGATTTATTTCTGAAAATAGTTTGCTGTTTGTTGCCAGCTATTTCATTTAGACCTAATTCACTTAAGTTACGTACTTAAATGTATGCAGACTATCAAGCACATTATTAAAACAGGGCCTTGAAAAGCCAAGGAGAACTAAGACTTTCTCTCTCCTGAAGTTTTTTTATTGCTATTTGTGATCACTTTATATTTGTGATCACTTTATATCACTGGTAAATCCACTTCACCTAGCTTATTCAGGTATTTTGAGGGATATTTTTTACACAGTTTCAGTTTTCTTTCTAAGTTTCAAAACCAACACAGTAAGAGTATTTAAAAAAATAGCAATAATGCCTATTTGGTTCTTTCCATTCACAGTAATCTCCAAGTCTGAACAGACCATTTAATCTGGAACAGTTCTTGTAAATTGGAACAAGTCTGAGCCCTGTTTCGAATTTAGCATGCATCCTTCTGTTCATTTTATTTCCCAGCAGATAAGGGGTTGATCAAGACTACAGTGCTTCTACCATACAAGTCTTCTCCTTATCTACATACAGCTTCTTTCTCCCTAGCTACCCTTTCAATGTTGCAAATCTTTGTATATCAAACAAGGGAGACAATAAGAACAGAGAAACTTTTATCTAGGACCCTAACACTGTCAAGATAGGAAGAACATTTCAGTTGTGCTTATTACCAATCTGCTTCTCTCATTTATATTCTGTTACATTACTTTTTCTGTCTGTTTCAATTCCTCCTTTTCAGTCATTTATAGTCACAGCTATAAAGCACATTTGTCTACATCTCTGCTGTAAGGGAATGACAAGCATTGACTAGTGGATCTCCTTGTCTTACACATGAACATCCTTCTCCGTCAGCCTGTATAACAGATAGATAAATCATGTGATACAAGAATTCCTTTCTATAAATAAACCCACAGAAAACTGGTCTTCATCATTATGAGGTATTTGATTCACAGTGGAGGCCTCTCTGCAGTTGGAGGAATCCTCACGGAAGGGATTTGAGACCTCAGGGCTAATATGCACCTGAGTATCACAATCAAAATTGTTCAGTGCCCAGACATGTGACTTCCCATGTTATGGTGCAATCTATCAGTTTAAGCCTCCACATGTGAAAAATTTTCCAAGTATTTTTCATAACCAGTAGGCAGATCATGCATTTGCCATAACACAAACCCAACATGTAGATCATATGTTACACACACGGGTCTTTTTCCATTCACAGAGATCTTTAATTGTCTACTCCAGAGGCCTTGGAGGGCTGTCACCTATCCCAGAAGGCATGAAACCCTTCTGATAGCATAGCATACAACTGCATATACAAACATATTGAACACCAATGCTCTAATATCTCCACCCTATCCATCCCTGGGTGAAATTGGAAGCTGATCATGAAACCAGGGCAGTGAAGATTTATTTCCTTTGCTCAGAGGTCTTTGGTGGTGACATTATGATTCATGGAGTAGTACCTAGTTAAGTATCCCTGAACAGGAGCCATTTTTCCTTTTTTTCCTGTAGTTTTCTCTTGAAGGTGGTTGTATGAGTTCAGTCTCTCAATAAGCTTTGCTGATATCCAGACCATTTGGTCAGCCTTAAGCAAACTGTCCAGCAAGAAGACGCATGGGCAGCAGCAGCAGGACAGTGGCTCCTGACACTCCAAGCTCCCTGGGCAGGCTGCCAGGAGCAGTCAGCTTGGACAGAGACAGGTATGTTAAAATCTGGAAGAGAAGACATTTACACAGTTGTTTTTAATGTCTTATGAACTAGGAAAGACTGTAGGCTTTAGTAGGAAATGAGAGAAAACAGACCAAAAACATGTAGAACAATTTCTGGTGGATAACTGATTCTGGCAAGAAGATAGATCATTATACTATAATGACAAGCATTAGTCACAAGTCTAGGTTTTTCAAAGAAACTAAGTTTAAAAATAGACTTCCTAAACCTTAAGGCCTGGAACCTAGGGCAGATATTAAGATTTGTCTGCAGCTCCTCACTTTACTCCTACATTTTCCCATCTGCAAACAACTGCTGCAAATGACTGCATAAGCCAGATCTGGACTTTATAGTTCTCAGTGAAGCAATATGTCACCTCTATTTATACCCCTGTGATCTTATTAAAGAAGGAAATTCTGTCAGTAGTAATCTCAAATTCCTTCAGTTATCAGAACTTAAAACTCCCCACTTCTGTCTTGCAATATGATTTATTTTTTACTGTAATAATAATTTATTTTTTACATGTGCCTATTTGTACATGCTTTTTAAAACTTTTGTTGCATTTTTCAGTAAAGTCCTAATGACAACTTACCACAGTAATTCTCCAAATGTTAGTTAGTAGCTACAGAGACATAAACTCACAAAAATCTTGACTAACTCTTGCTGACAAACATATCCTTGATGTAATTATTAGCTTAAGTCATAGGAAGCATAATTTTGTGTCTGTAGCAGTCAAATGGCATCTGGAAGCTCTGAGAATTTTTTTGTGGCCTTGCTGTGGGAGTCTTTGTGAATTTGGCAAATGTAAATGTAAACTTTCTGAGCCCATGTGTATATAGAGGAATATACAGCTTACAGTCCTGAAGATGGGTAGAGTTTATTGCAGTTGCAGGTAGAGGACATTAAGAGCCCACAATCAACATCATACAGCAGGGAAAATTTTCTAATGGCATTTTACATTGCAAAATGTAACAAAACATTTTCTGGTTTTCATAATTTTCTGTATCTCATACTGAAGTCCTGTTGTCTTTGTTAAGATCAGTGGTGTTTGTTATATTTTTGTAAGACAGTCAAAGAAGTAGTAATAACAAATACATTAATTCTGCCTTATTCGACTAGTCCAGATTCTCGGAGAATTTTTTCTCAAATACAGTTAAGTCCCCTTTATTAAAAATGAAGGAGGTTTATACTTTCTATAGGGATACTGTGAAGTTGCCAAATTATAGAGATTTCTTGTACAGATTTCATGGTGTTAAAACATAAAGTGGTTTCAGAAACTGCAGGCAAACAAAAGGCCTTTCTGTATTTTTATCCACTTTGAATAGTTCTTATAACTCTATAGCAAAGTAAGATGTATAGAAAGGGACTAAGAGTCATGATGATTAATATGACAAGAGAATGAAGAGGTCAACTAAAGGCATTGCCATCATCCATAGTCCTTGTCAGAATAGGTGATTTGTAGGTTTTAATCCACAACAGAGGAAGCAAAACATAAACATTGAAAATTCTGTGCCAGTGCAACCTGTAGGAAGAGGACAAGGGATTTTGATGCCAAAACGGCACATGGATTTGATGCTGTGTGAAGACCACAAGCCATGCAAGCATCTGAAATCTGATATTAGTGCATCCATTCACCTGTCTCTAGCCATGGCCAGTCACTAAATGCTTCAAAGGAATGCAAATAAATAAACAACCTAGAGGCCAAGGTATACATCAAGGGAGACAAGGAAATGGGAATTCCTCTCTGGCCAGTATAAATATGGTATAAAACAAATAATCAACAAATAGAAATCCCACATCCCCTTGGGAATACCAGTAAATGACCTACTTACAAGATTTCACTTTTAAGTCCTGAATTGTCTTTTCTCTAAATAAAAAAGACTCTTCTCTTGGCAATGTTGTAGTCTTTTCTATTTACCACGTGTTTGGAAGGTCATTCCAGGACATTGCCCCCAAAACACTTAAAAACCTCTGAAATCCAGCTTCCAAGGCCTGACTGTGGCATTGGGCAGCAATGCAGATTACAGCTAGAATAAAGCCTGTAGATAACTCATACCATTTGTCCAGCATGTTGAAACTAGAAGATATAGGTAATTTAAGAGCTTGCAGTCCTCTCCATGGCCTTTCAGCCCCAGAACTAGGGGAACACAAAAACCTTGATTCAAGTGGTTACGCCCTTTGGACCTGGATGGATTTCAACTCCTATCTTGGATAGGTTCAGAAAATAGTTGAGACATAACTTGGTTCAGCTTTGGTGCATGCTGGGGAGATATGTAAGTGAGACTGTTTTACATCTTCCACTCTGGGCAGTTATGGAGTCACACAAGGTGATAGGCACAAGTGTTATGTCATTGTGACGAAGGTCAGCATTATGTTTGCACATATCTATGCCATTTTTCTCACAGGACCTTCATTCCTTATGTATTTGGACTTTGGTTTGGTTTTTTGGGTAGAGTTTCGGGATTGGGTTTTTTTTTTATTTAGGTTGGTTTTGTTTTTTTTTCCTACCCAGTGGTTTATCTTTGACTTGTAAATGCTTCTATGTGAAACTAGTGATACTGTAACAGAACCTCAGTTATCACAGAGGTTTGGTGATAGCAGCATTTCATGACTAATAACACTTAAGTGAAACACTGATATACAGCTGCTGTGATTTCAAACCTGGGATAATAGAAGTGCTATCATTGTAAAAATTAGTACTGCAGAAATAATGGTAGAATAGAGAGGCAGTTAAAGGGACAGTCTCATCACACTTAATCACAAGGAGATTCTTGAAGTATTTTTATAGAACTATAGAATCGTTTAGTTTGGCTCGGGTTTTAAAAATCATCTGGTTCCAACTCCCTCTCATTGGCAGGAACACCACCTACTAGACCAGGTTTCTCAGACCCCCTTCCAACCTGGCCTTGAGCATTGTCAGGGATGGGGTATCCATAACTTCGCTGGGCAACCTATTCCAGTGCCTCACTATCCTCACAGTACAGAATTTTTTGCGCATATGTAGCCTAAACTTCACCTCTTTCAGTTTGAACCCATTACTCCTTGTCCTATCACTACAGTTTGAATTATTAAAAAAAAAAAATAAAATATTTAACAGAAATAATTATATTGCAAAGACATTGCAAAATATGACATGGAAAACAAGTGTTCTGTCTCTATATGCAAGGGGAAATCAAGTATGTCCTTAACTGTGTAATTTTTTAACAAGACCAGGGCAAAGCCAATTTGACTGGAGGCTATATTTTGGGTTTTTGGGGACTCCAGGTCTAGAAGATGCAACATATTATCTCAGAAGACATTCTGTAGATAACATAAACAAAGATTAAATATGAATTGAACACATTTCTGGTCAGACAGTGAGTGGTGGTGCTTTTCCTTAAGACTACTGAGGAACTTGGAGCTACAAATAAATAGTCCCCAGTAATGGAATACAAATCTTGCTGGGTATATAAAGAGATGGGCCCAGCCACTGAGATTTTTAAAACATCGTTTTAGATGTGAAGCAAAGAGAGATTATGTGAAAGGAGAGAGGGAGGTTGTGAGAGGTCTGATAAGTTACTCATCTGTAGCACATCTTGCTAATTCAGCTACGGTGGTTTGCATGTTTGGGATTATTCAGAATGGTTAATTCATCCGTATGAAATCCCATCTTTTCAGTCAGCTGTACTAGGGGCCTCTCAAAATTCAAACCCACTGATGACCTGCGAAATATTTGAGGCCAAACAAACATCAAGATTTTAAAGGTTCATTCTGCTTATTTTAAGTGCTATAAAACATGCTTTTCAGAATATAAAGTGCCTTCAATAACTGAAATTAAAGGCTTCTTTAGATTTTGATCCATTCCTTCTGGTGCACTTGTTTCAACAGATACATGCTCTCCTCTACGAGAAATACAGCCAGATCTCTTTCAAATACTCCCTGCAGTAAAATAATAAACCAAAATAAAGCCTGATACTGCAATGAAATGAGAACCTTCTGGGAGTGGAAGTGGCATCCACCTCTTTTGTTTTACAGAGCTGAATACTTCATATAGCAACAAGATGGATGGAGGCAATGTCATTGGAGGCAATTCACACCTTTTGTCAGAGAAGGGGAAAAGAGACCATTTATATCGTTTTCACAGGATGATTTGGAAAATGCTCTCCCATAAGCTGGGAGGACCTTCAAAGCTTTACTTTCAAATACTGGTGTTCCTTACTGTGAAGGATATCTTGCAATTCACTAATAACAATACTCTTAGTTGGTCATTTCCAGATGTTTGACTGTGGTGGAAATCTCAGGGCAGATGTGCATTTCAGATTAATTTATTCTTTTTTGTTGCTTTAGAGGACACAGCGGTAGCATATTACCTCGCCACAATAAAATAGCTCAGATATGGGAAAGTCATCTAGTCCCTCTCGCTGACAGCACAGGCTTGCCCTCTGCAGCATGCTCCCTAGTGCTTTGTCCAGTCTATTTTTAAATGGCCTGAGTGATGAGAATTTCTGCAGAGGAGAGTTCACAGGCAAGCCTCTTTCCTCTAACAAAGTTTTGGATAGATAAAGAATGATAATAGTAGTTTTCTTTATTAAGCTTTCTCTCTTTCACCCAGCAAAGTCCTTGGGGTGCTAAGCAGAAATCACAAAATAATTTCATGTCCCAACCAAGCTCAGCAATGTTTCAAAGAGAATAGTAAACAAAAACCAACACTAAAGCAAAAGACAGGGAATGACATGGGCCCTAGAAGATGTGCCACTTAGGAACAAAGGGGTCTCAGTAAGGACTGTTGCAGAAACCCCTCTCAGTAGAATCCATAACTGTTCAAGCTCCAGGGCTAAATTCATGGAGGTTTAATTGTCAGTGCTTAGCAGGAGATTCAAGGCTTTTCAGGTGTTCCCAGTATCTCACAGATCCAGACCTACACTAAGGGAAATTTAAAAAGACCATATTTATGAGCAAGTTTATTTTGGTAACAGAAAAAAAAAAAAAAAGAGCTGTCATTTTCCTTTCCTCGTTTGCATTAAATTCATAAAGTCAGTGTTGCAATTTTAATTATATTGAAAATCTTCTGTCTGTATCTGCTAAATCCTGATTTACTACTAGCTGTAGCCATTTGCCTAGCAATATTAAATGTGAGGAATGGAACCAAAAGCTTCACTATCATCAGACTCAAACAAATGTCTTCAGGAAAAAGCATTAACCAAAAGCTAAGTCAAGAGCCTGTCTTTTCCATCCATGTTTATCAATGCTAAAACCCTACTGGTTGCTACTTGCACCAGAAGACTCTTGCAACTTCTGTAGGGGGAAAAAAAAAAAAGAGTTATATTTCTTTTTGACAGAACCATTAAGGAACTCTGTAATGTTTCAATCTGTGGTCAGTGCTCTGTTTTGCTTGGCTCGCTAAACCCTCAGCCTCAGCTGGCATTTCCTAAATTAACAGCACATTCACTCCCCACATTAAGACAGTCAGACAAATGGTTCAGCCTAAACTAAGCAGTTTGACACTCATGTGCTTCGGCAAAGCTGAACAGCATCTCATGACGCTTACATGATTAGATGATATCATAATCATATGATAAAAAGCCATTAGGCCAGGACCAAAATCTAAAACACAGGTCATTATGTTAGATGCAAAAAAGCATACCCATTTAACAGAAAGAAAAGAAAAAAAAAAGAAACAAAAAAGAGTTCTGACACCAGGGAACATCTGGCTAATATTTACATCTCCTGTTTAATTTGGATGCTTCAGTTTAGTTTTCAAGATGGCAGTGTATAGAAACAAATTAAACCAATCACTCTATCCGCAGTTTAGAAAACTGAGATTTGTTTATAGTTTCTCATATTAATACCTCATCCACTTGGCCAAAATGCCTCGTGAAAAATATATCTCAAACACACAATTCCCCTTTAGTAACAAAGCCGTAATTCAGCATAATTCTTTGTTGATGGGATGAAAAAGGGAGTCATGTAAACTTAGAGTATTGAGATGGAGAGATAAAGTTGGACCATAGGAAATGAAACAGTTTTCAGTGATGTAGGGTTAAACTGAAGCCCATCGAGAAAGTCAACAGAATTAGCATTTTGGGCCCCATCCTACTTTCTTTTAAATCAATGGGATTTTGTCACTGACATCAGTCAGTACAATCACAGACATACTCAGTGTTAAAAGAACATGAGCTGGATGATAGCTTGCTGGGTGAGTCTGGTGCCTGGGAACCTGAAAGTTTAATTCTGTGATGAGTTTGATACAAAGCTTATTTCCAAAAGCACTTAAAAACAATAAGGAATTCAGCACTTCATAGGTAGAATCTCATAAAATATTATCTCAGAGGAAAACTGGCCAAGTGACAATATTCCTATGTCATAGGTAATTAGGTAAGCTTCTGAACATTCAAGTTAATAAAGAAATACTGATTTTAAAATACTAGAGAGAATCCAAAGCTTGGAGTCAGAATTTTCAGTTACAAACCCAGGACAGGCAGGGAAATTTTTTCATCAGGCTTCCCTATTTTGGAATATACAAGGGATCTGCCAGGCCAAAAATCTATTCAAAATTACTGAGTTTTATTGGAGGGTATAAATAATAATATTAGTGTGAGTGAATTACTGTATCCAAACCCCACAACTAGTGAAACAGTCACAATGGTTTGGGTTGTTTCTAGTCCGTTGTTTCTAGAGGCGGAAGAAAAGCCCAAGCAAGCTTGCTGAATGTTTCTCATGTCTGTTTAGACTGATATGACAAAAACGCAGCATAGACACTCAAAAATTAGTGCTAAATTAGCCAGCTTTATTCTAGCAAGCAATCCACCCATGACTGCAAAGAGCTTAGGGCTGGAATCAAACCCAGCTGTTAACTGAAGTGCCAGCAGCATAAACCTGATGTCAAATTCGTTTTGCCCAGCAAGCCCATCTTGTGGTCCAAGCTCACACAATCACATAGAAAGCTAAAGGGAGCCCTGTGTGTCTGAAGTGTGTCCATGCGTCTGCTGCTGCCTGGCTCACAGGAGGTAGTGGCAAAGCCAGGGCAGTGGTGGTAGAAGCAACATCAGAAAAAACAACAAGAGTAGCAAGCTAGTGCAGCAAAGGCATCAGCAGATGGTAGTGCATGTGCTAGAGGAAGTACCGGACTGGTTCCCCCCAAGGGACCACTTCCAAAGGGCTAAGTGTAGCTAAGATGGCACCACATTTGTCTCCGTTCACCTTCTGCATTCCTCCATTGCTGTCCCAGCAGACACTGACCTTCAGAGTGCTCCTCATGCCCTGCTGGCACACCTCTGGGTTTGCAGAAAACACATTCAATCTGTGCTACAAAAACACTGATTTTTTTCTTGCAACATAGCCCTCAGCTATTTCCCATACTTAGAACTGAATAGCCAAGAGTAACATGGTAATTATGTCTTGGGGTCACAGAGACACCCCACAGCCTAGAGGAAACCCCAGATTACTCTCTGAGTTGCAGGAGTTCAAAGTCCAGCTACTCATACTGGTAATTAAGCATGCCTGGGACTGGTCTCTGGCTCCAAGGCCAACTGGCAAGGAAGAGCATCCCCATCCCCCCTATCCTAGAAGAGGGGGGCTGCACCCAGCTGGCCTACTGGGAATGGTCTCTGGACCATGATGACCTCTTGACCATCTCTGGCAAATGTCTGACAGTGCCGGTGGGCACTGCTCAGAGACAAGGACCGGATGTAGTAGTTCTGCCAATCCACTTCTTTTTAATCCAACCATCTCATTTACTAGTAGAACTATAGTCCACCAGACCCTCCTGCCCTGAGGAAAGCTGACCCTGAGCAGGCTTCAGGCCAGAGGATGATCCATGGCCCTCTTCTGTTTCTACACGTATAAATATAGCCATAAGCACTATATGCTGTAGTGGGTACGAGTGTGTGATATCCTCAACCCTGCTTCTCCAAGGAGGCAGAGATGAGACATGTGGCTCCTGGTAGTACTAACAGGGAATCTATTTCTCCATTCGTAACAACTGACAGTTCAGATTTATTTGAAAAGGAGGTCACCTGTGTGCCACCCTCAGTCACTTTGGTGAGAACTTACTACATTCTACCCCTCTGAAGGTGATGGAACAGCACAGCCAGGTGCAGCAGGAAGTGGGTGTAGGAAGTGGTGGGGAGGGAGAACTGCTGTGCCTGGTGAAATCCAGCCCTACACAATGATGATTCGCTGCACCTCTGCAGAAAAAAAGAAAAAAAATTTTCATGTAGTAGTGGGTATGGGCACTAGGCATATTTCTTTCTCTGTGAGCCATGAGACGGAGGTACAAGAGTAGTCAGTCAGACCTGTCATTTCTTATAGATTGATTTATACTTTCTACAGAGGCAGTGCAGGAGAGTAAGAGATGAAAACCGTGTGCCAGGTTATACTTGGAAGAAACATTTCCCCCTAGCCCAACTCTCAAAAGTAACCCTTTTATGAGGTAAAAGCATATTTTCTGTTTCCTAGAGCAGCTGGTTTAGCAATGCTTTGTTGATTTGCCATTTAAAGTTCTCGGGTATTCAACGTGCCTTTGCAAATTTGAGCGGCTTAAAGTGCGGTCTTCTGTATAAACATTTGTTTTGTTCTTTTATTTTTTTCCTCCTCTGTCTTAGTGGATAACAGAAATGGAATGGCAGAAATAGGTAGTTCAGTCTATCCATTCTAAATTGCTCAATCTGTGCTTCCAAAAATGCTCAGGGAAAGATGGATGGGAACTTGCAGGCAGGATATAAAGCTTTCAGAGTGTTGCAGAAGTGATGCAGTCATTTTAAAGGCCAACTTAGAAAACAGTATGTTTTCCTTTGACATCCTCCCAAGAATGTCTGCATCAGCCAACTTGCTTAAAGTGACAAAAGTCATTACAGATAAACACAGTGGATTGTTTATTTTGGAAAGGGACTGGGGCATAACTCCTCTGAGGTAAAGCACAGGGCGGTTCTTTCTTTACCTGCTGTGGGATCCAGCAGAGAGGCAAGGTGCTGCATGCTTTGTGTTCAAATGACTAACAAGACCTTTGTCTAGGCTTGAACTCTCATACCTGTTTTCAGTTCCTGACATACCTCAAATCCCCGCTACCGCCTGCTGAGCCCACATTGGAGCACTTGGATGGTGAGCCTCTGGAAACAGAATGCCACTGGGATACATGGGGAAGACAAAGCCCCTCAGAAAGTCAAGCAGCCGCAGGCCACTCTAATTACAAGTCCCTGCACTGCTTGAAGGTACTCAGCTGACATGCCTGAACTGTGCAAAGACCTTCAAGTGAACTATTATACAAAGCTCAATGTATCACATGGTTGCGAAGCAGCTGCTAAGTCTCACTGTAAATGAGGCACAGAAATGATAAGTCACATACTCTCATATACAATGTGTTTAAGGAAACCCCCACCCTACAGATTTTACTGCCTTAGGCTAGGATAAAACTTGGGAGGTGGAGGGGAGGGAGGGGGATGTGGGAAAGAGTTTTATGTGAAGACGTCCTAGTCTACATTAAGGATGTGTTTACTCCTAGTAGCTTTGGCAAGTTAATCATAACATGCATTTAAGTTCTTTCAATAACATCCCCCAAAGTGGATTTTTTAAAATGTCACTTCCCTGTTTAAACCAGCACAAAACTGTATATCCAGATAAATCTTCCGTAGGATACACAGAAAGCAGTAGTGGCTAACATTTGGTTTCTCCTTTGCTCACTTTGCTTGGATACATACAAGCCTGAAATGTATGTTCTCAATTCAGATGGAACAACTGTAAAGGACATACATTTGATTGCACAGATACGAAACCCAGAAAGACTGACATGCAAAATCTTGCAAAACAGAAGGCGGCAGATGATACAACCCGCACTAATAAATATGTTGCTTGTGGTCATCTTAAAAGCAATTGATTTTTTTAGCTAAGGCTGAATGGCTGCAGAGTAGTGCCTATAACACACTCAGGGAGGGGTTTCCCATAACTCAGCAACATATTGTGACTGTAGTCACTTCCAAAATCCCAGATCCATAGAACTGCAGAGTTAGGAGGGACCTGAAGAAACTGTCCAGCACCTTGCGCTGAGATGGGTGCCACTGTAAGAATCAAAGTGATGCTGAAATGGAAACTCAAACCCGTGAGAGCTACTATTTCAGGCTCTCTACACTGTCAGTAGGTGGCTCATCTTTTCAAGATTTTCCATCCATCCATAACAAAAATAAATACCTGCCAAAGTTGAAAAAACCTAATTTTGTATATCATCCAAATATTGCAAGCCAATAATACAAAAGCAAATTTAATTATCTTTTGAAAATATCAGGAAAAAAGACCATGAAACTTATTTAAGTGGCACATGTATGTTTCTGGACAAGCATCTCTACACTAATTTTCAAGCAGCACTTTTGAAACAAAATTTTCCCCATGTAAAACACTTGCATATAAAATTCATTTTATGATCAGCAAGTGATAGCACATTATATGGCAAATATATATGGTTCCTTAGACTGTTTTACAAAACCCTTTGAAGACATAAAAACTCATAAAGAGATGACAGTACAAAAGTATAGCAAGGAGCAGGTGATCAAATGTTACAGGAGCAGACTTGAAGAACTAGACAGGCCTAATTGGGCTTGCAAATCTCACTTTTCTTTACAGATTTATTAGAGAAGAAAGATTCATAAGACTAAGAGTAAATCTGAGGGCTTGAGAATGCATGAGGGAGATTCATACTCTAACCATCATGAAGGAAAACACTTCATCACTAAAACTGAAGCCAGAGCTTTGTCTCTTTTACAGAAGGTCTCAAACCATACTTGGCTTCCTTGGCACTATCTGATTAATCAACCATTTGCTTAGGTGATTTGATCCTGCTCTCATTCAAGGCAGATGCGTCTTCCTTCAACTTCAAAGAGAGCAGGATGATACCTTCGTGAACTGTGTTTCAATCTGGCTAACAGAGGATTGCACTTAAAACATTTTCTAGTAGAGATGCTACAGAAAGTAGAATTAGATCCAAACTATGCTAAAAATTCACTTTTAAAAAATAATAAAAAAAAAGTTATAATATCCCAAAGTTGGACAAACAGGTTTAAAAACAGCACAGATGGCCCAACGTGCATTTTGCCCCTTATCACAGACATTTATATTACATGTCAAAATACTGCAGAATATAGTGATAGCCGATGTTGGAATGCTCTGTCTGGGTCATGCAGATTCATCATCAGCTGAAACAAAGTGTATTTTCTCCTGGAGTGGGTCACTGTTCTCCTCAATCATCTCACACTTTTGTTGTGTTTATTTTCAGCACAGAGTTTAATCTTAAAGATGCCATTTAACAAAGAATTTTTCCTGATACTAGCAACATATGGAAGCAGCTGTTTGCGGTTCGTGTTCATAAAATGAATTACATCTTCCTTTAAACAAGACAGCTTTTTATTTTGCTGCTAAACCTGCAGTTGAATCAGTACAAAACGATAATAAACATGTCTAGAAAGGTCTCCAACTCAAAGCAAGTTACTGTCCATGAACTCTGCCACCCTTTGCTTCTTATTTCCTAGCACAGGACATTTATCTGATTTAGGGAATAGATATAACATTCAAAACATGATCTACATTTGGCACTCATTTCTTAATTATTGTTGTTGTTATTATCATTAAAAAAAACCTTGTGGTTGAAAATATCTTAAAAAAACATTAGTGCCTGATATGTTGCACATTGCCTTAGTACATAAGAGTAAAAATAAAACAGATAATGCTCTGTACAGCATGTCCAAAACACAGACTGTATCTATACCACTAAATAAACCAAGGCCAGGGAGTGAACTTGATCACTGAACTATGATTATTCATTTTACTTGTTTATTAATACCTCTTCTGGCACAGTTTTGGCCTGTGACAACTATCACTTTTCAGTAATAACACCCAGGCATGACTGATAGGAGAGTACATGCCACAGGGAGCACTCTCAGCAGGTAATGTGGGGGAGACTACAACAGATTAGAGTCTGTACTGTCCACTACTATTACCTGCATAGGCTTGGTACATTCAAAGATCTCTACACACCTTTGCACCAAATCACGAAACACAAGCCCACAATTTTCACACTGTGAAACCTTGATTACTATAGGCAGAAACAGAGCCCTCACCTTACTGAACATACCTGAAAAAAAGTCAATTAAATTAATATTAGTATCTTAGATCCACTGGGAAACCACACGCTCAGAGGAGACGCAGCACCACACACTGTGTGACAGGGACAAGAGAATGGTCCCTGTGCATGACGTTTATCAACATAAACACAGCTACACAGATACTTGAAGACCTTTTGGGTATGACTACTTAGAGGTAAGGACATTGTGCCAAACAGTATGTAAAAGGAAAATGTCATGAATAACACTGATGCCTATAGCTTTACATGTTGTTTGATGAGCTCTAGCAGATCTAGAGGTTGAGGGATACGGTGCTGTCTCTACGAGGGGAAGTAGTTTGCAGTCCATGCGGAGGGAAGAAATAGCCAGTTAAACTGGTAGGGAGAATGAATTCCACTTAAGGGAGGCCAACAAGGAAAAATAAGGATAAAGACCTATAGAGAAAGGTGGATCTAGGACAGTGACCAAGGAAAGGACAATGAAAGGAGTTGAAATATGCGATTCAGTGAGGGGTTTCAAGATGAGTCAGAAAGGTGAGAGCTGAAAGTCCACCTGGACACCTACTCTACTGCACGATGTTAGGAATGCTTTCAGGATCATGGTGGATAAGTGCAATGATTTACATACCACTAAAAATCCAGCTCTCCAGCAATGTCTTATCTAGCAGTTTTGAGATACTTGGTAATATACTAGCTAAAAGGACAACTTCTGTGGAGTTTGCAGATTAAAATAGGCAAAGTTTAGGGTTGTGGCTCTGAATTCAGGATGTAATAAGTTGTAATAATTGAGGATGGATAAAGTGTAACTCTGTCCAGCTAATAATTTGTAAATGGCTGGTTTCTCATAGTTAGGCTAAATTAGACCTTTGGGAGGGCATTGAAAGGAGAAAAACCTTACACAAGTTCAAGCTTGGAAACCCCCTTTCATTACTGACTCTTTTGTCAGTGATGCACTATATAGATGCTGGGGATTTCATAATCCTCGGAGGGAGAGGAAGTGGTGATACAACATTTTAAGGAGGTAAAATGTGAAAGAAGGTAAATAATAGAGGAGTCTATCCAGATCAAATGGAAAGTTTATGCAAATGTATGTGAAAAACATTTTTAACCAAAATTTTACCCACTTTTAACTGTAATTTCATGCACATACATGCAATTAAAGATATAGATGGATTGATGCCAAATGATGTCAGCTACCTCTTAGCTATAAACAAAATTTTTCTTCTCGTGCTCCTTATTTGTTGTTTATTGAGATGCTTTCCTAACCCCTTTAACTTCACTCCCTTCAATAGTTTAATCAGTTTAATACAAACCTAAAAATGAGAAACATTCATCTATCACTTCCTTTCTTGCTTTTGACCAGCAGTCCCAGCTGGGAAATGCTAGATGTGCACTTGGCTCAGCTTCTTACTGCTGTTCATAGTGAGTTTTAGAACAGCTCTCACTAAACAGATGGACTATACACCTGACAATTTGCAGTAACAGGGACTGGGTTCTGTGACCTAGGAGGTCCCATTGAGTTCCATCTGTAAGCATTAACCCGTAGGTATTAATTAATAGGTATCTCCTTTGCCTTAGCTAACCTGTGTTGAAATAAGGCTCAGTATTATAAATCACAAATAACTGTACTGGATGGTGAAAAAATAGCAACAAAAGAGAGTTGGACACTTTATTTTTATGCTGCCTGAATGCATGGCAAGAGCTCAGCCACAGGCTTTTGGCAGCTTAGCCCTGGCAGATATTCCTGTTATGGTTTCAGATGCTATCTTTTCTCACTTGTCCTACCATCTCTTTGCTGGAACTTAGCACTCTCAAAGCAGATTCAGCAAAAGGGAATATCTGCCTAGCAGTCTCCACAATATACAGTCTAGGTTTAGCACACTTTCACTGGTATCTTCCTTGCTGAGGTCAGATGGTGATAATGATGTTTTCATATTTGCTATTCCATAGGGAAAATTTCATACTTACATCAGAAACAGAAACGTAAGTCAATGCTGTCTGAGAAATAAATACATCCACTAGGTCAATGATGGCCTTTGTGCTTTAAGAGATAAACTTAAAACTTTAAATGCCTCATTTGCTTAATTTTACAAAAACTTATAATAAAAATTATAGTAATGGCTTACAAACACACACAATTGGGTTTTTGTGGTCTTTGTTTTTTTTAATTAGTACTTGCAATTCTTTTAAACCACTGTACCCCCTTTTTCAGAAACAAAACCAGAAGACAGATGCAGACATAAAGTAAATTACCTTAGCATAAATTAGGAAACTCATTAATTCTTACATTACTGAAACTCAGGATCAGATATCTCTTGCAGAGCAGATTATTTTGTAGAAATCAGAGAATACAGGGCATAAAAGAAACCCTAGTACTTTACCTAGTTCATCCCCGTGCTTTGAAAATACCTGCATTTTCTCTGGCCTTTATTTATTTTATTCATTAATTCTTTAAAATCTCTTGAAAATTCCTAGGTACCGTGCCCAAGTGCTTAGTTATCCTAAGTGTGATAAAAGGATTTTTATTTTTGTGGGATTTTTCCAATATTTAGCCTAAACCACCTTCATTTCAAATTAAAACAATCATATTTTCTGTGCTCTGTCAGTGGACTTGGAGTATAATTGATCACTGTCTACTTTACAACAACCTTCTACATACTTGAAGACTGTTATCATGTCCCTCTCAGGCTCTTCTGTTGTAGACTAAACAAACCCAATTCCTTCAATCTTTCCTCACAGGTCACGTTTTCTGAATCGCTTATCATTCCTGTTGCTCTCTTCTGGACACTTGCCAATTTGTCTGCAACTGTCTGAAAAAGCGGTGCCCAAAGCTGGGTAGAGTTCTCTAGCTAAGAACTCAAAGTGCCAGGCAGGATGGAACTCCTGCCTCTGCCTGACACACAGTATTTCTTTAAATTCACCACAGAATGATATCATTGTTCAAAAAAGACGTTTATGTTCCTGAGTCATACTTGGTCAGTACTCCACTATCACCCTTGACTCCTTCTCTGCAGCTCTGCTGTCTGGCCAGTTCCTCCTTGCTCTGTGTTTGTGCATGGTTGTCCCTCCCTGGAAAGACTGCTTCACATTAATATTTATTGATTCTCATTTCAGTGGTTTCAGATCATTCTTCCCATTTTTCATAATAACTTTTAATATCAGTTATGACTTAGAAAGCACCTGCAATCTCCCTCGTTCTTGGGACATTCAAGATTTTGCAATGAGTCTATACAGTCATCCAGAATGCTGACCAGAATGGATTTACCAACTACCCATTTTAATAGTGAACTACTCACAGCTGTTCCCAAGCACTGACTTTCAGCTACTTTGGAGTACTTTCATTTAGGTCATTTTCCCGTACTTTACTTGTGAGAAAACTGTATGAGGATGGGTCAAAATGCAAGATTAATATATATCGTATCTACTTCAGTCTTTTATTTACAAGGAGAGTTACCGTGTCAAAGAAAGTAAGTAGAATGACCTGACATTCTTTTTCCTGATAAATCCATATTGGCTTTTTCTTATCATCCCTAAGTAATTATAAATTGACTGCTTAGTAAATTGCTTCAGTATCTTTCCCAGTATTGATATGAGGCCAGCTGGACTTAATTTTTCAAGTCTTCTTTCTCTCTCTGTTTAAAAGACAGACACTGTATTTCTTTCTCCTCTGCTCCTCCAGGGCATCATTTATTTATTAGTATCTCCAAAAAGATAGTAATGTTACAGTATCTACTTTGCTTTTTCAGTTACCCATTCCTTATTAGTGAGGAATAAAGGAACAGAGATACTACATGAAGGTGTTTTAAACTATGCTTTCAACCAACAAGACCTAGGTATACCACTTTTAATCCTTTTATGAACAGTAATACCAAGTGTAATGAGGAAAAAATGTCTCTTTGAGATGTGAAAACAGATCTAGTCTCAGAACTGCGAGAAAAAAGTCTTTATAGGCAGCAATTTTCATAAGAAAACTATGATTTATTGCTCTAAATCACTCCTACAATTTTGTTATCACTTTCTCCTCACTAACACAGTTGGACTATGAGGTCTAAGCATCCAGTCTCCATAGGCTTCCCTAAAAGTACCTTAATTAGTGGACTATTAATTGTATTTGTATTCTAGTTAATGAAATAATACAGCTGCTTTAGTTTCTGCAATTAAAGTTTGTAGGGGAAAGTTTCTGAACACTTCAGTGTCCTATAGCAGAATCTGGTCTGATTTAATTAATCACATTTATTAATCTTTACTGCTTAGACTCTTTGAGTACCAGAAGCCTTTGCTAAGGACCTCAGGCTTATTGTTTTATGTACTTCAAGTTCCTGTTGAATATCTCTTTTCTTTGCCCTCGAGTATGAATATAGCCTCTGAGTGAACCTAGTCTTGTTTTAATTTTACCATTTTCTCCCTCAGTTACATTGGTAAAATGTCAAATTCTGTTTTTTCTGGCAAACACAAACCCCCTGAAAAGGAGAGAAAGAGGAATACTTCTGCCAGTCCCTTAAACTTCGCAAGAAGATAATTGGAAGGTGAATAAGATAATAAAAAAGGTTCCTTCATTTATGCATTTATTCTCCACAAGCAAAAGTTTAAATTCAAGTAATCAGAGGCACTTCAGCTCTGAGACCTGTCCCCTTGTTCTATGAGCATGCAAAATTCTGGTCCAAGACATTCAGTTGGGCAGGGACATATGAGACCCGAGAAACATCAGTCTTTGTCAGTGATCCCACATATTGCCTTTCAAACACAGTGGTCTACTTTCTGACAATTGCACTGGGAAGAGAGAGAGGTCCCTTGCAGAATGCCTCCATAAAAAAAGTTAACATAAAGAAATGTGGACAAAATCTTATCAGTATGATCAGCTAGAGGACAAGGATCTTTTCAGTCAAAAATTACTTTTTTACATACCAACCTCTCTAGGAACCATGCTTTCAAAGTTCTTCATTAACATACCTCAAAAATTATATCCACAATAGAAAGGCTGCAGTTAAAAAGGTTCAGAGCTGTCAAAGAGGAGTAAAATGCTAAGACAAAGCTTTATTTTGCTACTGGTTCAGCCCTTTTTAGCACTTAGATGATGAACACCATCAGGTCTAAAACACCAGTGCCTAATTTTATAAGAAATTATATTCCTATCAAGAATCTAGGCCTTTAAGGATCTAGGCCTTTATGTCCAAACACAGATAAAATATTCAGTCTAAACACACAATGTGCACTAAGTGAAGGTTTTCTCTATTTAGGTGGAACATCTTTACTGACCATCTCCTATTCAGCTAAAAGCATGCAGGACAATAGCTGGAATCTGCTTCATCAGTGTAAAAAGATGCAACTGCAGTCATGGGTTTGGTTTGGCTTGCTTATGCTTCCATTCATAAAAGATAACTCAGGTATCAAGAAGGCTTAAAAATTTTTGAGCCAAAACCCAAAAGGAACATTTAAAGATAGGTCAGATTTCACATTAACAATGCTAAATTATTGAATGCATATTCAACTTCCAAAGTTTCTGTCCTCCAGCAATGTCTGCAGCCTGAAGGTTTCACCTAAACTCATCCTCTGTTAAAACATACAAGTCTAGACACAAAAGGTTCATGGTATACTGTTGGTGAAGATAATTTGTCCTCTGGTTTTGCTACAAATTCAAAGGAAGGAGGAACCCCAACCTACTATACTACATTATCAACTTAGTATTAGATTTGGCAATATTTAAAGCCCATTCACCTAATGATCTTGCAAGTTCTGCTTTCTATATCAGAGTATGAATTACAGTGCAATAATTCACAGTCAGAAAAACCACTCTTCCTTGATCTTTTGGCATAGTGCCTCAAAGCTTACTACCTTTGAAGTATTGAATAGTAATTTGCATGTTACTGTGTCTTTCTATTTATTGTTAGTATTCTTTATTACAATTGGAATTCTAAGTGTTCCAAGCTGAAGAATTTCAATAACCCAAATTGGCATATTTCCTGTAAAACCCCATTCACTTAGGAAACTCCTAATTTATACTTAATAGCCCCTTCTATGCACACATATAGGAGGTAGGTTCAGGCTAGAATTTGGAAATAACAAGTTCTCATTCAGTCATTATGAGTCATAATCTAGCCCTTCACATAGGCTTTAAAGTATCTTCTAGGACTTCTGAGCGTAAAATAATGAAGGGTGAATTTTAGAAAACTGTGCTGGGAGAAAAATCTAGGTATATTTTTACTATTATCTGGAAAAAAATAAGATTAAAAAAAATCAGTGCATCTTAGCAAAGGCAGCCCTTTTCAGCACACAGGAATAATGATTTCAAATTACTCTATCAAATCCTTTTACTGTTTCTCTACAAGATCAGTCGTGTCAAAATGCTAACGTACATATAATATGGTTTGTGCATTATAATTTTAAATTCCTCTAGGTACTTTAAATTGTGTCTTACAAGATCAGAAAGCTTCTCTCCTTTCACAGACATGTATAAAGGACCTATACTGAGCAATCAACTATAGTTAGCCTCGAAGGTAATGCTGAAGTGTACTTAAAGATAAAATTCTGATGTCGAGTACTTAAATTCAGTACCTCAGCAGAAACTGGGTTGATACTGTGCCCACTATAGGTTCTGTAACAGTCAGGACCACAGCAAAAGTAGTCATCTTGTTCCAACATCCAATGCCTAAGTATCAGATTATTAAGTAGTAATACGTGCAACCTAAATGGAGAAATTTCTAGAGAAATAATCTAGGTGGGTTAGTTTAAACTGAGACATTGTTACAAAAAAAGGAAATTTTCACTCTATTTAATGTCTGTACTGTTTACGGAGATGTAACAGACTGCAATAACATTCAACTTAACTGAAAGTTTTCATAAGTGGAATTTTTGATTCCAATGATTACTGGTGCTATAAGCTCTCAGAAATCAAAGCATCAGAAAGCACGAGATACTCGGAGGTAATAGATCACTACAGTTGTACAAATGATGATCAGCAGGAAGTACCAGGTATCTACTGAGTCTCATGCCATTCATTGCATCTCAGAGAGTCCAGGATACACTTTTCTTAGCAGACTTCTGGGCCGAATTAGAGACATAAGTAGAAGCTGACAGCATCTTCTCTCACATTAGTGATTTCCTGGTGCCATACGTCTGGGACAAAAGGCAGATTCAGATGATAATTTCTCCCTTCCAGCTCTCAAGACAACAACAGAGCTGGGTAGTGAGTGGCTGGTGCCTACACGCTCTTTCTGTTGGCTCCTTGCCTCCTCCTCCCCCATTCAGCCCTGCAACATCAGAGGTAACATGTGGCACATTTCAGTTCTGGGATTTTCTGAGCTCTCAGATCTGCAACAAGACACATCATGTCTGCCTGCTGCTCATGCACTGTTCTGGGTAAAACTTGACTAGAACAAAAGTCTATTATTTCATTTTGAGACTCATGTCTTAGATCATCAGGAGATTGTGACATGCTTCAAAGTTTGACAAAACAAAGAATCAATTTGTTACATAAATTAGTGCTGGAACAACTCCCTTCAGTACAGATGTCTCACTTTCATTTTAACCTAGTGCAAACAGGCCTTCTTTCTGATAACCCTTGGTTGGCAATGGGAATGTAAGACTCATTAGGGTCACAAGGGACACTGAATTCTGCCCTCATAGTCTGAGATGTTTCCTTTAGAAAACTCCACAGAGTGCTGATGTTACAAACCATTTCCCTTATTCTGAAGGCCATAAAATAACTCCGTTGCCCTCTAACAATTTAAAACTAGTTGTAAAGATGAAAACCAATTTCTAGAATGTTTTGTGCTGCCCAGGGCCCCTGCAAGAGCACTGAATTTGGTAGAGAAAGCTCTTAGGACCCAGCAGACCACACCCATAGTGCAAAGGAAAGCAAAAGGAAAACCAGGAGCTTACCCCCACAGCTTTTCCTTAGACTGATTCCTAACAATAATAAAAAGCAAAACCCTTCCTGACTTCTTTTTAGCAGTCAGTTTAGGCAACCCAATAATCAATTCCCTTTCAAGGAAGCTTTTTAATATGTTTGTTTATGGGGTTTTTTCTACCTTCGTCCTCAATGGCATTCTTTAATGCATTCATTTTAATGGGTTTCTCTTTGGCCTCTCTACTGATATGTTAAAAAAGCTGCAAATGAAAACCAGGCTTCAAACTGTTCTGTACCAGAATTAGAAACTTTGCCACATTTTACTTTCTATTGGCTTTTTATCCATGTGATAATTTCCTTATACAAGCTAATATGAATCAATCCTTACAGAAAAGCCTCATGACCTAATGAATCAAAAGCTTTAATAAAAGTTCACTTATAGCTCCTACGGTGTTTTCCTTGCTCACAGACAGACCGGTTTTCTCTTGTGAGAACTCTTCTTCAGAAGAAAGGTCCAGGCAATTGGTTTCTGCTCCAGACTTTTCTTCAGTGGAAAGCATTCATTTGATGGTCGTGGTCAAGTTAAAGGTTACAGAGACCTGACCACAGGGATTTCTTGAGATCCAAGAAAAAAACAAAGAAACAACAAACAAAAAAACCCCTCTCATATTGTATAGCATTTGGAATGAGAAGGACAAAGTGAGTAGTAGATGGTGGCTTCTGTACAGTTGCATGCACGGTTGAAGACTAGTTCTATCCCAAAAATTACCCACTTAAACACAGCCTTTCTCTTTCCCACAGTCCCACTGATGACAACCAGTACTCTGGGGAAAAGGGCCCACTGCATTTACTTTTGCAAAGTACTCTTTTTTCTGCTCTTCTTCAACTGTACAAGGTGTTCTTCTCTTCCCAATTGCTCATCTAAAGATATGTTCTAAGAAACATTTCAGGAGTACATGCTATATCATGCTTCTACTGCTCCAGCAACAACAGTGATATACCTATATATACACACACACATACGTATATTTATCTATACATGTACATATACATATGCACATATATCTATGTAGACTTCATCACTAGGATATTCTATTCACTAAACAAAAGGATATCACAGGGTTTTGCCTATGGTAGTAGGAATGAGACCAATAGTTCCTCAGGACAGGCAAGAAATAAAGTTTCTGCCTGGGGCCAATGGCAGCCCCTTGACACAACTACGTTACCATCATGTTCTTGAACTTTGACCTGAGAATGGAAAGATTTGTAGCTGAGTCTGGCACTGAAGATCCTATGAGAAAACTGCAATGCTGTATTCATGTCCTTTGTAAATATAATATTTAAAATCATAGAATCAATGAATTCGTGGCTTGGGGAGAAATCACAGGAGCCAAAGATCTACTTTAATTAAAAGAAATATCATTTCTTATAGGTAATGCTGGAAACACTTCCATCTTCCAAGAAAAAATATCGCTGGAAAAAAATATTGGGGCTCCTAAATTATTTTATATGTAAGTCTGTAAAGCAGTTATAATGCTAATAAAACCAGTTTCCTAATTGTTCATGGGCTTGTCATCCACTACTAATGTTCACAAAACTGCCAAAGCTATCATGACACATAAACTGAACGCATTAATTATGTCTTAAGTCAGTGGTTTAGACCCTGTTTGCATAATATCTCATGCTTCATGGTAGCATACATGTAGAAAATCAATTCTGTGCTTGGAAAACAGAGCATTCAAAAGATCATGTGGTCACAACTAATCAATGAGCTAAAAACGCTTGATGTTTCTGTAGAAAAAGAAAAAAAGATAGCAATTTCTGCAGGCTTTCAATTCTGACCAAAAAAATTGCAGCAGAGTCAAAGCTTTATCAGAAATCCAGACATTTGATTTTCAGTCATTAATTCCATTTCCTAAACAGCAATTCAAGCTAACTGGTTTAAAAATAGGATATACAGTGCTACCAGTGAGAACTGCAAAATAATAGTCAATAATAATGTAATAAGAAATATATCCTAATGTTTTCAGCACTGTATAGTTGAACATGTGCCCAAAATGGGATATTTTTCCTCCTCTGAAGTGTCAGGTTCAGCGTACACATTTCAGGCAACACATGCAAACACTTTTGGGAAACAATTAAGGTTTTGTGTTCTTTACTGAACCTAATAATAGTATCTTAGGTAAAAAGTTCATACTTTACAGTGTCTGAGTGTAGTGTGTGTACAGTGAGTTCCAGTGCGGAACTTTCTACAGGTTTTTATTTTTTCCTGGTTTTTGTTGCCCTTCCCAGTAGGAAGAGAACTGCAATTGGGAGCCTGGGTGGGTCACATGTTTCTTAGAGAGGGGAGGAAAGGTGCTTGACACATAAACCAAGGAGAGTTTCCCCCTAAAGTGTAATTGTGATCACAGCATTTAAACCCCCACAAATAAGAAAACACATTCCCCAAGGCTGTGAACAAGCACAGAAGACATACAGAGCAGTAAGAAAGTAAAGAGTGAGGTCTGATCCAGATGGAGAAAGGGACATAAACATTAGTAAAGCAGCATAAGCACTAGTGAAAAAGACTGAAGAATGAAAAAGACTACTAGAATCTGTGAAGGTAGGACAGCAGGGATTCAAGAAGTGTAGCAAGAAAGGAGAAGAGAGTGACATTGTCAGAAAAAACCTACTCTGAATGACAGAGAGAATCCAGAAAACGCAGGAAATTTCTGGATCCACAAAGCAGTAAATTTTAATGGCAGGATGGTGGGGAAATCTGATATTTTTACACATCTACACAAGAAGAAGCCTTAATATTTGCAAAAAAAAGCTGTAAGTGTATATGAAGGAGGCAGGAGAGTAGACAGAAAATGTAAATATTTAAATAGTCTACGTACCACTATGAGTAACTAGAAGTTTTGTTAGAAGTGATAGCAAGAGAAGAGACGTCAATGATATGATTGGTTTCAGACATACTCAGCCATACCAAAGTGAACACAGAATAAAACCAAAAAATGAAACAAGATCAGACCCCCTCTTCAAACCTCAGATGGAGATAAAAGTGTAGCACTTTTTTTTTTTTTAAACACAGGAACAAGATGCCAGGTTCAAAAGCAATAATGCAGTATTAACCTAAACCACAAGATTCTTGTACCTTGGCACATATGTAAAACACAGACTTCTGTCTGTAAGTAGCCAATGAGCTAAGAGGTAGAAAATATGCATTTCTGCAGGCTTGCATCCTTGCTGTCCTGAGAGACATCTAGCCTGGACTATAGGTGGAGGGTGGGAGGATAATATACTTCAATTAGTTTATTAGTCTGCTCCATGATGGCAATTCATGCAATTGGAATTCAAGCTAAGGTGGAAAAATATAAGACAAATACAATACAAATTATCTTTTTCTTTTGAAAAAGGCATGATAAAATATAAGTTTCTCCTGTGGAAAATAGGAATGACTGATTTTCCTTGGTAAATCTTAAGATATTTTTGTTATCTTTAAGAGGTAAGTGTCATCACATCAAGTTACAATTCAGACGAGCAAATGCAGAAAGAGTTAATTGGGAAGTACCTCCTGTGCCCATAGATACTGTCTGCTCTGATAGCAAAGGCTTTGCCGTGAAAGAAGCCAGAGTAACCTACTGGAACAGGAAGAGGCTGGTAGCAATTAATGGGGAAGTTTGTTTCTGCTCTGCAGAAAGGCAATTGTCTAGTTAATCCCCTTCCTGCAGGGACTAACAATGACCTGCGCCCAACAACACTAGGCTGTTGTGTGACACTTTGCCTTCTGAGGGTTGAGAGCCAGCCAAATACCTTGCACAACTCAGCTCACAACCATACTATTTTAAGACTTCCTCTTCCATAGAATTCCTTTGGTCCTGCTCGTTAGATGCCCACTTAAAATATATTTAGGGCAAGGGCAGTTCCATGTTTCTTACTATGTACTATGTTTTTTTCTTCTGCTGCTAGAGAAAATGCAGTGTTCGCACCGATCAGGGCAAGGGCTGAATTTTTACCTGTATTACATAAGCAGCAGGTACTAGCAATGCTATGTTTTGTTACATGACGATGAACACTAACTATAAACCACAGAGGAAGCTGAAAACTCACTTTTGATTCTGCAGTTCAGCAAGTGTTTGGACTTCTTTCGACAGTTTTCTGTGTTTCACAGTTAGTCATTCATGCCACCAAGTTTAAATTATATGAATTAAAAACTCCTTGGCAATCTTCCAGTTTGTGGAACTCTGTGGCAGGGAGTTGTTTAAGAAGCTTACTGTCGGACCAATGCCATGATATGCAGACGTGCCTGACAGCTGAATTCAGGCTTTTTCATGTTGTGGCTTATATTTTAATTACTTTGAAGAGTACTGTACTAGAAAGGAAATGCCAGATAGACTGTATCATGGTAGCTAGGGGAATATTGCAAATCATCAGAACCTTCTGAGGTGAAACAACAATTAATGCAGAGAATGTGGGGTGGAGGAAAGATTCAGGGATTACAACAAATTCGGTAATAAAAAAAAAAAGTGTAAACAACCCCTACTGCATGATTGTTGCCTTAGACAATATTGTTTTACCACAAACACAAAGGCAAAACTTCTATCTTAATTTCCATAATATATATGATAGGCAAATTATTAGCAATTTCTTCAAAGGCCAAAACTTAAAAATTCACCATAAAAGATGCAAAACTGTATGACCATTTTTTCCTAAATGTTAGTATGTCAGGAATACACCACAAACAGCCTGTCTGGTTAAAAATTTATACTTTTTTTACTTACCCAAACACTAGTCTAGCATTTTTGAAAAACAGTGAGGAAAAACTTGACCAGGTCTGTGTAGAGAAAAACATTGAGGAAGAATGAAGAGCTGACTGAAAACATTGCACAGAGAAGACAGATAATACACACAGGAAGACACTTGTGTTTAGAAAGCTGAAAGCACAGAAAAATAATAGTAATATACTTTCCTTTCTACTCAGCTAATACCTGAACAAATGAACCATACCTAGTCCTCCAGCAGATGCTTTCCTTTGAACTGTATGAGAAAAATACTCTATTATTTCCACAACTTGTACCACCCAACATCATACAAAATACAATTCAGTGTGAGTTTCACAAGTTATGAAACATTCACTGTCCTTGATCTGGGTGAGGAACTTCCCATTTATTTCAGGGAGAAATGTGAGCACTAGAAAGTCCTCAAAAATAAACTGCAGACCAATCCTGCAGCGGCAGGAAATCGACGAGATGAATGAATATGTCTGTTCCATCTCTAATTTCTATGATTAAAATATGTGATCAAAGGCAACACAAGGCTCTAAGTATTACCACATTCAAAGAAGGAACCATGTCCAAGGACTAACACATTTCAGTAAGTGAGAGGCAAATGCCTTAGAAATTCCTCCAGTCAACGGCTGCATTTCCTTTGAATTTTGCCAGGTTATTCTTCTATACAGAGGAAATCAAAGCTTGTTGTATAGACCTTATAATACTAGATAGAGACTATATCAGGTCTTCCTCCACCAAATCTATTTTTAGAAAATGAGATTGTAATTTGTATCACTCTGAAAAGAATTCTACTAAAGTTAAATCCAGACAAAGGTACTTACTGTTTTAATTATCACTTGTGAAAAATCTGATATAATGAAAGTTCAAAGTAAAATAAAGGATCTTACAGAGCAGAAGGAGATATATTATTCACTTAAGAAACACACAGGATTAGATCCTGGTTCTTCAATGAGCACTGTGTGAAGCAATGAGCTACGTGGGAATGACTGCCTACTTGCATCTTCTTACCATCTTTTCAACAGTCCGGAGGATCAAGGCCTGGCTTGAGTTCTGCACCATAACATAATGGTCAGCATACTCCTGCACCTGGATGTCATAAGGCAGAGTGATTTAGGCCACCTACCAGGGCTTCTAGATCCTCAGTCTTGCACAATCCTTGAAGTCAAGATTATGTTTTGGCTGTGTTGCAGAATATAATTTTGCCGGTGCCCCGTCTATCCCACTTTTGCATAGGGACTCAGTAATTAGCTTTCTGCAAGACTGATCACAGACTTGAGGCCAGGTTCTAGAATGGACATTTAAGTCCATTTAGGCTTGTTAGTAGATCCAAATACGTCTTAGAAGTCTGCAGTTTTGAGCCTCTTTACCTCTGAACTTGCAGGTAGCTTGTGTTGCTGGTAGCTTCTCATACTGCCACAGATTATCATTTGGAGTGTTCACAGAAAGGAAAAGGATCAGAGAAAGGAAGGGTTGGTGTTTGAATGTTTTCTTTCTACTTTCAGATGACACTATCTCTCTAGGAGCTCACCAAATATTTGCTCTTTCTTGTCCCAATATTCTAGAGGCCTATTTGAATCCACAGGTTTCTCTCAGTACATGCAGCAATATAGAATTACTGACATGAAAATCCCACTCATGCTGAAATGAGAATAAATTCCTGCAAGGATGTGCATTTTTTCCATACCTAGAATTTTTGTCTGTGTTTCCAAGAGTGCATGTTCTCTTTTACCTTCCTAACTCTTTCCCTTACACTTTGTAGCTTACTAACACATGGCACAGTATATCCTTTTGCAAGGAAGAGGGAAAAAAATACATGCAATACTACTATTAACAAAAAATTCATATCTGCTAAAGACATAAATATGCTAGTTACTGTTGAACTGAAGTCCAGAAGAGTAAGCATATCAGGATGAAATTTCTTCTTTTGGGGTCATTCTACCATGACTAGTTTATGAAGACATACGAATGATGGTTTCAATAAAAATAGGTGGAAGAAGGAATCTGTTCCACCAATAATCTACAGGAGGTAGAGTTTTGTTGTGCTCTTGTTTGCTATCAATACAGTGTCCAGGTTACAGTTCATGCAAATTTTGTACAAAAATCCTTCCTCTTTTGTAAAAAGTTTGGGATAATCAGCCAACCAGCTAACATAAATTGTGCAAAAGCCACACTCAAACTGAATGAATGACAGGATAACCCTCTGTTTCACAGCAGGTTTTTTTTTACTCCTCCTTCTCCCTCTCTCTCCTCCCCTCTTTCAATCCCCACACATTTTTCAGCAAATCACTGAATTGTCTCCACTGGCTTTCCTACTCCCATGGTTTTATTATGCTTACTACCATTTTGTGTTCTAGTGCTTGATTAGACACAGAGCCTCAGATTAAATACATTGATAACTATCACCCTTGAAGGTATAACCAGGCACAAAGCAAATTGTTTTTTCATGCACATTTTAAAAGCTGTTTCATTTTATATGGCACATTCTTGGCTCCAGAAAGCGATCAGAAAAGAGCTCTTACTCTGAGGAGGGAGCACATACTATAGCGTCATGCAGCACACTTGAGCGAGTGAACAAGTTCTAACAATAGCACAGCAGAGCAAGGGTTGTTAAAAACGGCTTCTAATTTTACTCCACTGGAACAATACTGTTTAGATTTTTATTTTTATCCTCCTTTACTCTGGGGACAAGGTGTTAACTCATTCGAAGGGTATGGCCCTTCAAGCTCGCACCGCAAAGCAACCAAAATACAATTGCTCTTTCTGTTGGCCTCTCCTTACCACGAGTTATTCAAATCTTCAATTAACTAAACAGAGAAGTGGCAATCATGTCACTGTGAGACACTGGAGACTTGTAGTCAATAATAACCGAGAAGCAACCAGGCAACTTTGTCCAACTAAATCCTAACACAAGATTGTATGTAATTTTCAAAACAGATTATTTCAGATTCTTCAGGATACTGTTTCTGGATATATTTTGGCTCTCACTGCACTGATTTTTGCAATCTTCATAGTTTCTATTCCCCAAATAAAAATATGCTCATTAGACATCTTTTCCTTTCAGGAGTTTAAATACAGTTTAACTTCCATTTATTCTAACAGATATTGAATGACCCTTTTGAAATGTATAAGCATTTTGATTTATTTATAAAACAGAGAAAGTAATCAGAAATTCTAGAAATGTAAGAATAGACTTTTTATAAGATATGACAACTTACAAAAACAAGAATTTCCTGCAGGAGAAGAATATTTCACTAACCTCTACTGTCAGTTCTAGTGGAGACTTGTGATATAAAAGCATTGATGATACTGAAAAACACAATGGTAAAGAGTAAGGAATCACTGCAGTTCAACTATGGAAAGAATTGTGACAAGGAAAATGAAAATATCTTGAGAGCGAAGCTGTTTTTCAAAAAAAAAAAAAGGAATTTTAAGGTGATTTTTTAATTAAAATTTTAGTTAGAAAATTTAGACATTAAGATCAATTGTTATTAGAAAATATTTTAAATACTAAAGTTAAATAGTTCTTTGATCCAAACTTTTTTATAATTATCAGCTGACACTTCTAAAATGTCAATTTTTTTGTCCTTAGGTCACCAGGAAGTAATCCCTTTTTCCTGATGAACTTTTGTAACTGAAATAACTGAAATAGTACAAAACCAAATCATGTCAATTTAAAAAAAAATAAATCTATTTTTATTCCATCTCCAGCCATTTCCATATCAGTACCCTAATGTCAGTTTGGTGTTTTTAGCTTTACCAATCTCTACCAGCACAAGAGAGCACTGGGGAAAAGGTTAATTTTCAAGAATAATGAAAAAGTGTCAGCTTTGGTCTCGTGTCAAATGTCATTAAACTTGGACTGAAGTTCAGATGATGTCCCAGTCACGAAGCAAATGAACTGATATGTTAGCTGCCAATTTCTTGGCTGTCCAAGCTGTTGTCCTTGTGTGCGAGCTTCTCCTGTAGCTTCCAGTTTGCTGTTTTGCATGGAAAATCTGCATGGTCTCTGTTAGCTCTAGGGTCTTCCAGGTGTTCCTTCTGGTTTATCATGTTTTGCAAGAAGAACAACCTGTTTATTAGTCTCTTGCTCTCCATTGCACAAAAGACCTAATCTGGCCAATCAGTGAAAGCAGATTAAAAAAGAATAAATAGAGCCATCACACAGTATTTTGTGTCCTTCAGGTCATGTAATTCTCGCTCTTGGTAATTGCTGCCAATTTCCTAGAGGAAAACTAGATACATGCAGCATGACACCGTTTTTCACAGATCTCAATCTGATATCAAACAAGGATATAACTTCCTTCCATTGTACAGCTTCTTATGCCGACAAATCAGCTGCGCGTTATTGGTTCTGCAATCCTTTTTCAGTTTCTACTGTCCTCTCTGAAGGACTTCGTGGCTAGAAGGACATCTCTGATCAGAGAACCATTTCTTTCCCTCTTATCATTGCCTTTGTTTTCAGTCTTGCCCATATGATCCAAGGAGATTAAAATAAATTACAACAAAAAGGATGCTATCCTTTGGAGACCTTTTTTTCCAATATTTGTAACTCTAGTCAAATGACTACCCATGAAAAGAAGTAGTATGTAGAAGAATTATAGCGATTGGAAGAGGAATGTTTTAGAGAAACTAAGGAAAAGAAGTGTCAATGCAAACACCCAGGTTTTATAGACCTCTTCCAGCCCTGCCAAACCATCTACAAATGTGTGGATGGGTCTCATCAAATGAAGGATGTTAGTATGCAAAATAAAAAGTACTATATTTTTTCTTGTAACAAGCCTGCAGTCTCTTTTGACCTAAATATACTGCAATTCTGCCCTAAGCCTTTCTCTGTCATTCATTGTCAGGTTTATTCAATAAGTTTGACGTCATGAGACTTCACAGATCAGGCTTAAAATGAGGCTGGAAAGTCCAACACTAGAATCCTTCTTGTCTGTTCTAACAAAGAAGGTGGGAATCAAACAGGATGGAAATTAAATTGAATTTCCTCTCATCCTTAGAAGTTTACTATAGATAGGCCAGATGCAGCTGTGTCACTGCTAATTGTGCTCTTTCTGTTATGTGGTTGAAGGCTTGAACCAGGAGGTCTTTCACTCCAGCACTTTCCAGAAATAGTAAACTACTTTGAGAGTAAACACACTTTCTATACAGTGTCAGGAAAACTGGAAGGAATCTGACACTATATTTTGATTTGACACATCACCATTACACTGTAGGAAGCTGTAGTGGATGGACACCAGAGTCCATCTTTTGAAGACAAAAGGTATGAGACTAACTAAAAATGATTACACAGGCTGGCTGAAATTCTAATGAAGGATTTAGAAGAAGAGCCCAGCCGTCATGTAATATCCGCTGAATGGCATCTACAGCTACTTGCTATAATGATTTTCCAACCATAACAAGTCAAAGTTCAGAAGAGGAAAAACATTTATAACCAGCATCCAGAATGATGGAAAGTTCATACTTGTCTGTCTCCATTTTCTTGAGCCAATATCTTCCCTGTGCTTCTGCTTTCTGAATTAAGATGACTGCCATGAGATGTAAGTATTTCATGTATTGGTGATGTGCGTCAGGAGGAAGGCAATCAACAGAGTCATGAAGAGATGAAATGGTTGCTAGTTTAGAGCTAGTTTTGAGATATGATTTTAATTCTGCTTACACTGTCAGCACAGTGGATTATGGGTGAGTGTGTTGTTTAAATTAATGCAATGTGCTGGCATTTAGTTTCTGAAACTAAAAATTTATGCTCAGAATTAATTCATAAAATCCTGGACCTATTGAATTCTGAACTTCTCCTGAGATGCATTTCCCTAAAAAGAGTTTTAAATTGTAAAATGAAAAAGAGCCAGATGAGCTCCAAATGTCTGGGTTTTTTTTCACTACTGTTTTTCCATTATGGTTGTTTTTCTTAACCCAGTAATTCTAAAAATAGGCTAAGGTTTAATCTTTATATTACAATTTGTTTATGAGAAGGTGACGTCTGATGACTGACATTTGAGCCACAAGAAAAAACAGAATTTCATAGAGTAGAACTTTGAAATGAGAAGACCCACAGGTCATGCTCTTTTTTCATAAGTGGATTCCCACTGTAAACACACTTATTCTCTTTTTTCTCTTAGTGTAATTTTTACTTCTCCCACCCAGGTAGATTACTTTCCATAGCCCAGTATGGCATTACTTCTTCCAGGAAAATGTAGGTTTCAAAAATGAGACATTGTCATTACAAATTTATCAAGAACAATGTTCCAGGGAGCATCTGCAAATTTGATTCAGGGCAAAATGGTCATTTCCTCTCATAAACATAGAATAAATGGAAATATCCTGAATCTGTTCTGTGAAAATTCACTCCTTCTCGCTGATGTTTTCTAGGTAGTAAAATTAGACCTCACTCTGCCAATGTCAGGATGTATTATTGCATCTGTCAATGGCATTATAGGGCAATGTGAATATCCAGAAGAGTCAGCAGAAAACAGTGTGCAACTTGATAGCAGCGGCACAACAGAGAACTAGGAACTGTCTCCAAACCCAAAAACACTATTAGTAAAATCCCGTTTGTTGTCTCCAGTAGGTTTCTTGTCTTGTCTTCTCTCTGCTTTACACATAGTAGTTACACCAACAAACGCAATAAAACAATCTTGGTCTCAAAATCGGTCTGAGAAGAGAATCAGACCTTAGTCTCCAAAAGTAGGTCAAGGACTCTGTCAATACAGGAAAATGTTGGAGCTGGCAGGCCATAAGCAGCAAATGGGCACAACCAGCCAGTGATACCAGCCAGTGGCACACAGCCATTCCCCAAAAGAGAGGTACTTTCAGAGTCTGGGCCCCAGAAGAGGAAATTAGCAGTCATATCTCTGGACACTCAAAATAAATCTTCTTCATTAGATTGAACTTATATGCACTTGGTTTTTCACTGGAGTTAATTTTCCATTACCTTATTTTCCTTGTAGACTGAGGAAGAAAATACAAATTGAGTATTTTGGCACTCTAAAAGAAAAAGTAGTAGAGCCTAGAGGGGCTCAGAGAGTTGATTTCTGTTCCCTGCTGTAGGTATAAGAAAAACAAAATAATGGAAGCTTGACTCAAACAAGTGAATAAATGAATTTACAAGGAATAAGCTAATTTTTGTCTTGGACTGCCTGCAATTATGAGTGTTTATCAACTAATCTGTCTGGCTTTTGAAGGGGAAGAGTGCGGGAATCCCTGAAGCAGTGCAGCTCAAACAAAATTATCAGTCAAAATTAAAAAGAAATCCAAACAAAAAGCCCAAGCAGAATACCAAACAGTATAAAACTTCCAGTGCTACTAGTGGGCTTGACATTGTCTGCTTAATTGCATAGTGGTCCTATTGACTGCTCAGAAACCACTAGCATGAGTAAGGGCATATCAGGAATTACTGGATGCTCTGTCCTGCTGAGATAAAAAACAGGTGGTCAAAGTCCAATCCAGCAGCAGACGAAAGCATGTGAGTACACTTACTGACTTCAAAGGAACAGCCCACATGTTTAATGTTAAGGATATGCTAAAGTCTTTTGCTCTACTGGAGCCCATGAGATTTCAGAGATCTTCACTCCCAACGACTTCGGGGTCAGCTGAAGTAACAAGTTAAGTCTGTATTTCCCCAAAGGATAGCACCAAGATTTTATTCTTCTGTTTTGGTAAAAAAAATAATGGTATTTAGAAAATGTTTTGTTTTAGAAAGCCATCCAATCAGTCTTGGGAGAGAACTTCCCCACAGTCTTTTAGAAGAAAAATTTGATAAAAAAACTCTGGACACTTATAGATTTATTCCTTTGGTGACCATATGCTACAAATGCCAATATCTCTTATGTTAATGCTTAGAGACGCTGGATTCAGCAATGAAACAAACAGCTATGGCAAACATAGTTTTAAAATCTATTCACGATATTTTTAAGTAGGTCACAACTTGCACAGATTCCATACGCACAGCACTGTGCAGGTCTATTTGGGTGCACAACCACTCCTGTACATGCAAGCCATGCAGTTGTACAAACCAGAAGATAGCTGCACAAGTGGTCATTTGTATATATAAATATCCCAATTACAGACCAGCCTTGGCAGGAATACCTACCACTGTAGACAGTTGCACTTAACATATTTGAATGCAAACCTTAGTATTCCATTTCTGAAAATACAGGAAGGTAGAATGAAAAGAGAAATCCTGGAGCTGTGAATATATCTCCTACAAACTTAAAGAAGTCCCTTTCTGAGTTGATTGAACGTCTTGCTGGACTACACTAGGACTCTTTTTTCACCCCACTATTCCTCTTTGATAAGAAACTCATTCTAATTTTCGAGACTGAATGTATTCGTGTTCCATTTTTAAGCAGTTACTCTTGTGACAGTATTGTACTTTACCTGAGCCAGCTTTTCTGACTTCCTGGGGCTTCCTTCTTGCATGTGTATGTATACTGAGAAAAAACTCAGTTCTCTCCCCTCTCTATCTTTTTCTCTTTATGAAATAATTGGATTCATATTTCTTCATCTGTGCAGGCACAGCCCTTAGACAGGTGTGGTGCTCAGACTGCATCACCCGAGGAACAATTCAAGCTGGCAGAGTGATTTAGTGACACACCTGTGAGTCAACATTTCTGCCCAGCTCTCCCTTTGCCAAAAGTTGGTAGTCATCTGTCTTATGCTCTTTCCAGCAGTCATTGGCTCCTGGTTGTTTAAAGTACTGCATTAAAACTAGTGGGAAAAAAATAGCCCTTTAAGACAAAGATTTCATCTAAAAAAATAATCCAGCTTTTAGAAATTGGATTAAAATTTATTCTAACAATGCAATTCCTGCTTTCAGTAGGAACGAAGCACTGCACAATGTTTGCCTAGGATGTCATCAGACAGTAGTCTCCTGCTGCTGCCAGCACTTTGCACTACGCATACTGTTCTGTGTATGCCTTTCATGTCTGACTATTATGTTTCCTGGCTGATCTCTGGAAGGCCCACATTTTCATTTAAGATTTCATGCCTACCCTAAATCCAACAGTATGATTGCTTGGCCCCCTGCACTCGCGATTGTGTGTTGCACACCAAAGTCCCTACTCAACAAACGGTAAGTAACATCCTGTGGCCTTTTATTATGAAGTGATTAATGCTGGAGTATGAGTCATTTCACCGTTCCTAGCACATTTGTTTCAGCTGCCTGAAGTGTCTCATGAGGGATGGAAAGGTACTGTAGCATACTCAGGGATTCTCTCTTCAGTTCCAGGGTCCCAGCTGCTTTATACTCACAATAGGATATACTGCATATCTGTACATCAGCCCTCAAAATGTTCTTAAGCTTTACTCCTTCATTCATGATTAATGTAGTTTCAACTACACAGGATAGCTGTTTTGATTTATTTACTATCAGTTTATTCATAGTGCTTTCTAATGGATTGTGATGATGTTTGTGTTCCACCCGAAGGTGAAGTAATTGGATTTCTCTATTCAAAAATCTCGGTCATTTCATCCTTTCCAGTACTAACATTCCTCTTTCTCCAGGTATCAGGTGACAATCTCCTGGTGACAGTTGCTGTGGCCTGCTTCCTTTACTTATTGCCTACCTTTTAAAACCCCACATGAGGTGTATCCATACAACATCTTACCTTGCTCTTCATTTCTAAAAGGTGCCTAAATTCATCTTGTGTCCACATGCACAAAGATCTTTGTTTCTGCAATGTCAGAGATAAACATTTGGAAGTCTAGCCCTCCAGGAATACTGGTCAGCCTTCAATACCAGAGCCCAAGCCTTCCCTCCTTCTAGTGCCAGGTGTACTTAAAAATTAATCAAGATACAAATCCTGAACAAGGGCATCACCATGCTTTGTTCATGTGCAAGCCAGTCAGACAGACATATTTGCTTTTCACTTACACCTGTCCAGTCCACCCTACCCCCAGTCTGGGTTGGTACAGTAAAAAAACCTAACAGCTTTACATTAGCTGAAACAATCTTGTTGACTCTTTTTTTTTCCCCTAAAGACTTGTTACTTTTATAGACATGATATATATTTGATCTTCCCTAAATTTCAAAAGAAGCAAACTTTTAGCAATTTATTGCAGACATTTAAGGGAGAGGGATGTAGACTGTTGACACTAGAGTATCCCTTGGATGGGTTTTGCTTTGGGTATAAATTTGTGGTGCTTGGTCCGAAGAAACAATCTCAGTTTCTTAGAAGTGTGTCTATGTAGACATAGCCACCATAGTTCCAAGGCTGCTTTGCTTGATAGTATTTAAACCCTGATATATCATTTACATTTTTCTTTTCTCCTTCAAATGCCTGTTTGTTGGTATCTCACCATACGCCCACTATGTGCTAACTGTCTCAAGAGTTCACAGGCTTCTGATAAGCATGTGCAGAATCTAGAAAGATAAGGTAGGCATCCCTATAAATCACTGAACTTCTTCCCACCCTTTAGTTCCTAAACACTCTACATTTTTTGGAGTGCAGCTGGAGTCTCTCAAAAGTCAACAGATGTCTAGCATCAGAAGCACAAGTTTTCTGACCAGTTCTGTGCTTGTTTCAACAGGTGTATTGTTATCTCTTCATTGCAGGACTGACAGTTCCTTCTGCCCAGTCTTCCCTGGAGTTAAAGAAACTCTCTGTATTATAACTGTCCACATGTCCAATATGTTTCTATCTTCAGCTCACCATGAAGCATCCTCCCCCTCCTTAAATGCATGCGTTCTTTGGCTTTGCATGATGGGTGACTGTTGTCCCTCTTTTTTCACACTGAGGATATTTTGGTGTTGAACAGGTGTACAGTCCAACAAAGTCCACAAAGATTTGGAGTTCCCTAGCTTTCTACACAGTAAGTCACATGTGTCATTCTTGTGTGACAGCTAATTGAAACTATTTTTCTAATTATGACTTTTGCCTAAGATCAAGCCACAAGCATTCACAAGTACACAGTGCTATCATTTCTCCTAAGACATGGTCCCCCTTCCAGCTCAGTGCCCTAATAGCTCCAATGTCTTGTTTCATGAGTTTCTTTATGACCTATGCCTGTCTATGGACACAGGACATTTTTATTGTAAGTTACTTGCACTTGGCCAGATTTTCCCAGTCTAATATTGCAATTTACTGTAACCATCGGGATTATATTGGCCCTTGCTATATAATATAGTTGAAATAAAAAAAGATTTCTATCCATGGAAGGAAAGAAAGGAGAACCTAAACAGTTTTACAGCAAGCACCAATGAAATTATAAGCAGCATCATGCAGAGTTGTCAGCAGTATCAGGGGGTCCTGACTGTGGTCTGAGTTATGTGTTAGTCAAACAGCATGGTTGCGAGATTCACTTTTCCAACAAAGCAGTGGTTGGTGGCTGCATCCACACTGCTTATTCAGAAAAATCCCTGCTTTGTGCTATCACCTAACTCACATGCAGAGATTACGTGGAAAATGTTTGTTGATGTTGCTAGAGCAATAGCAGAGACCATGCAAACAACTGAACTGCTTGAACAACCATCAGCCACTGCTCAAGGCTTGACCTTCTTTGTGTGTTTGTGTATGTTTGTGTGTGTGTGTGATTGGTATAGATGTAGCCTACAGCACTCAGAGGAATCTGTTCACTTTGTCATCCATGTAGCCCTGTTGCCAGCAGAATAAACAATTGTCTTTTATGGCATTCATATTCCTTCCTTTTTTTTTTCAGGTTGTAGTTAGGTTTCACTTCTTTGTTTGAGGACACAGTGCTCAACAGCCATCACCTTAATGATCTGAATTCTGGGTATCCTTTATGGAATCCGTGACTTGTTTTATTCCACTCTTTCATTTCTAACTTCTCTTCTTGATTCTTTACAGAGAATACCAACTCTTCTGTGATGCAAAGGACAGTTTTATTTGGAAACCCATCAGTCCCAACATCTCTCCCTCTTTTATTTTTTACTGTAAGTAGGCAGTGCTTTGTTTGACTTCAGGATCTAGCATCTACTTTTTTACCTACCCTAGGACACAACAGTAGGCTATAACACAAAAAAGGCCATGTTCTTTAAGTGTCTCTTTATTAACAGAGCTGATTTCAGAGATGCTGCACTTGTAGCCCAACAGCCATGCAAAGACTGACCTCCTTTCAAGTTCTTCTTTCTTACAGCCCATACTCCTCAGACTCGATATTACTGAGAATTTCTTTACAGAGAGGGGTCAAACACTGGAACAGGCTTCCTAGAGAGGGGGTTGATGTCTCAAGCCTGTCAGAGTTTAAAAGGCATTTGGACAATGTCCCTAATAAAAGAGTTTAAGTTTTGGCCAGCCATGAAATGGTCAGGCAGCTGGACCAGATGATTGTTGTAGGTCCCTTCCAACTGAAATATTCTATTCTATTCTATTCTATTCTATTCTATTCTATTCTATTCTATTCT
>NW_020884879.1:7379348-7383215 GCF_003945725.1 Corapipo altera | reverse complement strand
CTATTCTATTCTATTCTATTCTATTCTATTCTATTCTATTCTATTCTGTTCTGTTCTGTTCTGTTCCCTTCCTTCAGGTTCAGTGTAGGTTGCTGCAGGAAGGAAGCCACCACTTAAGTTATTCTCCTACCCACTTTCTCTGTGGTAGGAGTAAGCAGGCACAAAGTCCTAGCTATTCTTTCACCCTAGGATCCAACCTGCCTCAGGTAACCTGCAAAGAGGAAAGCAATCCTTGGTCCACTCCACTCAAACATAGTCCAAGTCACAAGCTAGAGACAGTAGGTACCAGCCTCAAAAGAATATGACAGAACATCCATTGCTAAAGAAAGACATCTGCATCCTCTGAATTATGTAAAAAAACATCTGGCAGCCACGGCTTCCTCTTAGCCATGCTGTTGTATGTAGTAAATGGAAGCCTCAGCTCCCACAACTGTCATTTGGCTTCAGCAAGCACTATGACTCCCCTTTTGTGAGAAATGAAGAATAATCTGGCTAAATCCCAGTTTCAGAGCTAGCAAACACCAAAGGTCCAGTCCCTCCTGCTGTTGTTAAAAGCTGGCTCCCCACTTCCAGGGATTAACAAACTATGCAGACATTCTTAGGAACTGAAAAATCAGCAGACTGCTGCTTTGCAAGCTCCATCAGAAATGAGTAAAGCTGTTCCCCATTTCACTGCCACAACCAGCAATTTTCAAAGCCCTGGAGCAACAGTAATATTAATATCAAGCAAATTTTTCATTCTCATCTTTTGAGTCTTGCTGCATCTCAAGTGAACATTGGAGTCTTCAGCAAAATCTGGACTAAATTAATTCTAAGCAAATAAATACACAAACATCCTATAATAACAAGTTAAGCAAGAGAGCTAGAACCCAGTAAAAGCAATGAAAAAGGCATCAGCGTCTGTAAGAGCATTCTGGAGTCCCAGCACATTCTCAGAGAATAATATGGCCCCGCCTCACTCTGTATTCCTGTAATCATTCCCATACCAGAAGTCCCTACTGAGGCTGTAACAATGCATACTGTATGTACTGCCCTTCTATTGTCTCTTTTGTCTTTGCCTAAGGAAAATACACCGATTCTGCTGACAGTAAAGGCTCTGTAGCCGCAGAGCTGAAAACTAGATTTTTCTCCAACGCAAACAAAAATAAGTTAAAAGGAAGAGAAAACACACAGGGGAACAGTGTGTATATCTCAGTAGAGCTATATCCTTTCTCACCTCAACTGTGCTCTGAGAGATGATAACATAGTTAACACAGGCAATTACCACAGAGTCCCTTTTGAAAGGGGGGCTGCAAAGACCCTCTGAAAGCTTATGTCCTGCTTCATATGTAAAGCCCCGAAATGAAACATATATCTCTACTTTCCAGAAGAGAAGTCTTATCTACCTCAGGTTCCCTCAAACCTCAAGAGGAGAAAGATTTCTGTTTTCGTATTTAGTAGCATTCAGGCAGAAAGAGGACATGGAGTGACTTGTGAATTGCATACAATCACTTTAACTATTTTGAGACCTCTCAATAATTGGGCTTTAGCTTCAAGAACCCATCTTCTACTAGAACATCTAGCTCTGCTGGTCTCTAAATTTTCCACCTTAAAGAAGCCTTTCTGTATCTTTCCTGTAAATCTGGGTGCTCTCTATAAGTATTCTATAAAGGTCTACAGAGCTAAGAAAACTACAGTAAGAGTCACAATATTGGTTTTTTTCTACCTTTCCCAAAGTATACATCCACCTCCCCTCAGTAGACTTCAAAAAAATCTTTATCAATATATTTATTATTTGGTCGCATTTATATACCTACATAGTTAATGGTAGCAGAATGACTAGAACTGTGGGAGTCAGACCTGCTACTACGAAAGAGTAGAATATGTCAAATGAAGTAGCTGAGGCAGTTAGTAGGGTGATTAGTGAAGGTAGAGTTGGGTTTGCTTATTATACAAGTTTGTCCTTGACATTTCTCAATGCACAGTCTGTCTTTTAGGATCAAAATTTGGTGATCTACTGCAACAATGACAATAAAGACCCTGTTACCACTGTTGAATCAATGGGCTTTGCACTGTATATACAGTACAAAATACATGCATAAGCCTGGCAGCTGCTAAACTCATTGATATATAACACCAGTCCCAAAATAGTGATATTTCACTTCTGGAGCTTTATAAATTGTTAAAGAAATAAAATCTGCCTTTGGGAAATAATGTTTCTTTATGCATCATCATATCCTTTCCCTCCCTCCTCTCCTCCCTTCGAGATTAAAACAAATAGCACTGAAGCTATAAATCTTCCCTATTGGCACTGGAAAGCCCTCAGAGATCTTCCTTCTGTGCCATTTCAGTAGACAGAAAGTCTAATGTACAGAGAGGTGATGCTGCTTTATTTTTTTTTTAAAGTAGAGAGTCAGAAAAACATGTCCCTCCTTGATCTCTTCAATGTACATCAATATTTCTTCAATCATATTAAAGACATTGCATATGCTCCAAGCGGTTTCAATGAAAATCACTGGGAAATGGAGCATGCCTGGGAATTTTAACTATCATTGTCTTGTGTAGAGAAGCGCATCTTGAAACACCATTTAAACACTGTAGGCAATGTCAATAATAGAACTGAATCCATCACTCTGTCCTGAAATGAGTATGCTTTTGAAAACTCATTTGCAGAAATTCAACCTCCATTGCTTGTTTTTCACTGAGCACAGTCATCCAATCTATAACTGGATAAGTGATGATCCAAGAACTGGATTTGTATAATGAAATTCGAGTTGAGAATTTCAGTAGTTTACTTTAAATTGTTTTTCTGCTACTATTCCTGAGGGTAAATTCCATTCTTAGAAATTGGTCCTGGTTTTTTTGCAAACATTGATCAACCATTTCATTCACCCACTTCCATTTTTCAGTAACATGACTTGTTTTTTTTTACCCAACCATCACTTCTTAGTGATGTTTTCCTCTGCTTTCAATTCAAGAAATAGGGAGAAAAACTGGAAGGTTTTTCAGAGCTTCTGAGCTTGGTAAACATGAGCTTTACATTAGAATATCCATCGATTACAGCAAATTCATAACCAAAAAGAGGCAACCTTCTCTCTTCCCTCTTTTTTTTCCCTCATTGAAGGGAAGAGAAAATAAAAGAGAAAAAAAATACAAATGCAAACCCAAAAAAACCTTAGGATAAAACTAACAATTTCTAATAAGAAATCAGAAAGTTACTTTACTCATGCAAGCAAGTAAGATAACTATAGGCTGCATTTTTTTCATTTTTAACACTGCACGGTGCAATCAAAGTAGAATTCCCAGCCATGCTATGTTCCTTTCCACTACAATTGCTCTCCTCGACTGAGAGCCACCTTCAGAGGAAATGCTGAAGCACAAATGGTACAACAGAGCCACCTCAGCTCATCACTGCAGCATTTGAAAAAGTCCTAAACACCTTCAGGTAAAGATATAAGCATTTAAAATCAGCTGATATTGTCTGAGTCCTCGGATCCTACTTGCTTAACTGAGCATATGGAAAGACCATCAGAAACAGTGGCATTACTTGTATGTGTGTAGTTAAGAGCATGGAAGTATTTTTTGCAGCATTGGGACTTAAGAGGGAAAGATATCCTGCTTTATCACAGCAAATTGTATCACTTTGATCTTTGGCATATTTAGGCTTTTGTAAGCTTTCTCTACTAATCTCTGGTTTAATAGGCATGAGCTGGATTCCTATTCCTACATCAACCAAGGTAAGTCCAGTCTCTGCAGAGCAAGCTTGAGACACTGTGAGACACCAGGAAGGGGCGTAGGAATTCTTCATTCACATACATATTTTAGTCTCCAACTGAGACTAAAGTGCTCATCCACACACACACATCCAACAAGTGCTCATCCACACAC
>NW_020884879.1:7329652-7379338 GCF_003945725.1 Corapipo altera | reverse complement strand
AAGTGCTCATCCACACACACACATCCAACAAGTGCTCATCCACACACACACGCACACACACACACACATCCCAAGACTGTCCTTGTCTCTGAAAACTCCCATCCCGCCTGCTAACACAGGTACCTGGAAATAATTCTTGATGAGCCTTTTGAGCTTCGGTTTACTCTGCACTTACTCCCATATTGAATCAGCATCTGTTGCCGTCATATAATACAGGTACAGACCTCATCCCAGCAAGGCCGGTCGTATCACATCATCTGGCCTGGCATTTGTCTGTCACGCTGGGGCAGGGAATGTGATACCAAGCTGACAAAAAGCAGCACACAGCCCTGCCTGGAGAGTCCCTTTGTTCATCTAAGCCTCCCCTGCTGCTTTTGTAACTCCAAATGGATTCTGATTCCCTATCTCCTGGCCTTTTCAAGCCAAATGGTTTGGCCAGATCACAAGGCAGCAGGTGCTGCTCCGATCAACATTTGCACCTTCCAATCCAAACACAACTCTCCCCACCGACCCTTAAAATCAATCAAAGGGACTTATCAGTTTGTTTTAAGCTTTGATGTTTGTCTGGGGTTTGTTTATCTAGCAGTTTATTCCTGGGAGTATGTTCTTGACATCTTGGAGTAGGTGGTAATTAGCAACAAGGAAGAAGGGCTGAGATAAGAAGTGGAATTTGAAAGTGGTGATACTTGGTGAGGCAGCTGTGCCACATCCCCTCCTGCTTTCACCGCAGCCACTGAGGTGAGCCAGAGACAGCAAAGGGGCAAACAGCAGCCATCCTGCCCTTTCAACAAACGCTGCCTGGCTGTGCTGTGCTGCATGGCATGGTCCTCTGTGGAGAAGGAGCCCGTGAGGGGGTTGCTTTGCCCCCCCCCCCCCCCCATGTTGCCACCTCCTCTTTTTCACAGACACTCCTGAGCCTGCCTCTGAAGAGCCCTTTTTTTTGTTTGAACTAACTTTCTACCTGTTGGTTCTGCTGCAAGAGCAATTTGCTTAAAAGAAGGCATGAGGATCAGGTCCGGCCTATAAATCTCCTATGTTTTACTAAGCAGCATATAGAGCAAAGATTATTCAATTACTTGGATAGGAAAAATAAATCCTGCTGCATCTCTGCATTTAAGGTGTTCGCTACACCCACACTGAGGGTCTTATGTGTGGATGTGACATAAATAAGCACACATATACCCACACACTGTACAGACTGTCTGGTATATTCATACTGACACAGTTAAACTCCAGTAAGCAATGAAGCCCCAGGCAGCCACTCGCTCACTCTCCCGATCTCCACATGGGATGGAGAGGAAAATCAAGGTTAAAATGGTAAAACTTGTGGCTTGAGATAAGAACAGTTTAATAATTGAAATAAAGATAATAATAATAATGATGATAATAATAATAAAAAGGTGAGAGAAAAAGGAATAAAACCCAAGAGAAACAAGTCATGCACAATACAATCACTCACTCCCCCACTGACTGAAGCCCAGGCTGTCCCTGAGCCATGACCAGCTACTCCCAGTCAACAACCTCCAGTTAATATACTGAGCATTATTTTCTGTGGAATGAAATATCCCTCTGGCCAGTTCCAGTAAGCTGCCTTGGCCATGCTCCCTCCTGGCTTCTTGTGCACCTGCTTGCTGGCAGAGCATGGGAACCTGAAAAGTCCTTGACTTAGAGTAAGCACTTCTTAGCAACAACCAAAACATCAGTGTGTTATCCACGTTATTCTCATACTAGATCCAAAACACATCACTATATCAGCTTCTAAGAAGAAAATAAACTCTATCCCAGCCCAAAACAGGACACATACACACACACATACAGTGAGAGACAAAGAGCAGTGAGAAACCAGAGCAAAAATTTTTCCTCTGAACAGTCTTGAACTTAGCAATTTTAAAATATGAAGCACAGCCTGGACCTGATTTTTGCAGATGGCCTCTATCTTTATAATCTTCCTAACAGATTTCCATACAATAGTATAACCCTTCAGTACATAATGTGGAAGCAAATGCACACTAACCAACTTCCACACTTCATAGCCTGAAAAAGGACCCACATAAGTACACCTTGCATGCTCAGGAGAGGGACACTTGCAATGAGGATGTTCCTGAAGTGCCCTAAGGGGTTCAGAAAGAGACTTGGTTTGTGGAGCAAAGCCAGAGTTCAGAGAATAGTGTAAAGCAGGAGGTTTTTAGAGTCTAGCTGAAATAAAAAGTCCACTGGTCTGAACTGGGCCACAAAGTTGTTTTCACAGATGAGTGAGTGAACTGTAGTAGCTAAAGAGAAGACCAGCATGTTTTGGGACAATGCAACTCATGACTTACCTTATAAGCAGTCAAGAACAAGATTTCATTTAGAACAATCAGATCATCATCAACTCCAACTTGCACTCCTATGTTTCCAGAGTAGGGGCTAATACTTTGAAGTCCACATTTTTGTTACAATTATTGCATTTCTCAAGGCTTGAAAACACTGATGTTTTTAAAAAATATGAAAAAGCTTTTTGAGTTTGAGTTTAGGTTTCATTTTTTCCTTTGGTTGGTTGGGTTTGGATGTTTTGTTTGTTGATTTATTTTCTTTTCCTAGGGAAAAATAATGCATTGAAATTAACCTGAATATCTACATGAGCAAAACTCCTCTGCCTTTCTCAAAAACAGGCTCTAGGCAAACAATTTCACCCAGCTGTACTCTGAAGTATCCCTGTGGGAGGGAAGCTCACTTGGCAAGGCATTCTCTGTTCAAGTAGTAGATGACTTCACTCTCATTATGCACATAATCTTTTCCTACACAGTGTACATCAAACCAAAATTATATTGCATGTGTTAAGCTTGTAAGTGCACCTTCTTATAATGACCACATTGCTTGTGTCCCAAGGACATTATAAAGGGGGTAATTCTGCCACTGCTTATGATTCTGTACGTTGCCAATAAGCAGCAGGGCTGTAGCTGCATACATTAAGAAGACAGTATTAATAAAAGCCAGCCTCAACTTCAAGGTTGCCCCTAAATGAAGTGTCTTCTATGACAGTTTTTGCTCAATAACAGTATCTCCATTTGCAAGTGACAAGACACGATTCCTAAATGTCATCTATAATCACAGTTTGTATTGAAATGGTGCTTCCAAAGCACTGCAAATACCTGTTACTAGATACTGTGTTACAAACATTTGTTTCTAATGGAGGTGTCTTTTCCTGTTGGCATTCATTTACCACACAGGCATTACAATATTAAGAGAAACAGTCCTTTCGCCTGTGTAGGAAGACAGTATGACAATGTCGAGTTCATGATCCTGAGACTAAGTCATTTTCTTTACTATATCAGACATCAAACACTGTAAAAATAAATAAAAGAAACCCAACCAAACAAAAAAATACCACCTCAGCAACATCATGTATTTGCACTCTGTCTATCCTTTATAGCATATGAACTTAGTTTCTGTTCTGTTTTGTTCTACAGAAAACTCAGCAACATAGTCCACTTTCTGTTCCAATGTTTGGTGTCAACAGAAGTTTAAGATCTAGTTCTGGTCTCCACTGAAGTCATGGGAATCTTACACTTAATGGAAATTGGAGCAGTCCAGTAATTGGAGAGGCTGAAAAGAATCCCAGATGCTGCATAACAAATGAACTATCCACTGAGGCAGTCCCTCTGCTCTGGGAAGATGCCACTGGGAATTGCTGCCACTTTCCCGTGGAAATGCTGCAAAAAAAACCCCCTGATGTCAGATGTTAAAGCACCCAGTCCCACATAGAGTTTTAGTGACAAAGAAAATTCTTAAAAATCTAAACAAAAAAGACTGCACCAAGTGAAAGAGCCAGCTATTTGGGCTTTTACTGGGAAATACAGATATTTGAAAACAGCAAATCATGCTGCCAATTTCTCCTTTGATAGAACATGTTAGCACAGTTTGAAGCTGGTTTCCTGAACAATTGTGTGAGACAGAACTCTCCAGCTCTTCACATGTCAAATTTAAAGCAAAACAAAACAGGTTAGTAATTTTATTTTCATTTCTTTTTCATGACTAAGATCCCATATTATTTGCCTAGCAATTGTGAAAGCTGAAAATGTACTTTGCATGGTTTCTTTTTGTTTCTTCCACAAACTTTGCAAAGGGGCCAGCATTCTGCTGTAGTGTGTGGAATTTGCCTCCTGTTAACATTAAAAAGGTACATCCACATCAGATCTAGTCATGGCATTGATATGCAGAGGCAGAACCACACTTAAAAAAGAGGATGTAGTGATTCATTCCTTCTTGAAAAATTACTCAAAGAGGAAATTGCATGCTCTGAAATGACAAACCTCACTGTAACCTGTTGTGACCATGCCTGCCTGCCATATCATACTCTATGTTTTCCTTGGAAATTTACAGACATGCCACTCACACTTCAGGTATAAACCACTACAAAGGCAACAAGCTTCCCGTTTGTCTTCTGACAACTCCCAAAGTCTTGCTGGTACTATGATCCAATTCAGTGTCACTGGAGACATCCAAGGTAAGTTTATGTGAGTAAGAGGGGTGTAAGAATCAAACACAAAATGCACATAGAAATTAGTAGAAAAAAAAAGGGACTGTGAAAAGGGGGGGGGGGAAGTATTCCTAGTGTGAATTATTTACTTTTCTACATTCACAATTGTCACCAAATAGAATAGTAATGAATCCTCTGCTAGAAACAGTTCTTAAAATTGTTGGCAGTGACAGGAGTCAGAGTATGGACTGTTAACTCCTGCTAAACTCTAATCCTTCAACATAACAAAACAATTTTGTAATTGAGACATGTCTATTCCTTATGCTGTAGACTTTTGACATCAACTTGCATAAAATGCCTCCTTTCTTGGTTTTTCAAAGAAACCTTCTACCTTGTTATTGTGAGAATGAGAAGAAATCAACATTAAGTTAGGACACAACAAGTGAGCATCTGTACCAATCCACCCATGCGAGAGAGACACCTAAAAGGGCTACGTTAGTCTTCTACTAATGCACAACAGCAATTCAGGAGAAGTTGCTGGTTGCTGAGTAATACTCTTTGGTTATCTAATGCTCTGCACAGCACACAGAATATGGACTTCAGCAATGTTTTCTGACAATAGGGCAGCAATATTTACCTTTGCATGTTTGTGGGGACTTAATGAAATGTTGACATTTTGCTGCATTGAAAGAAGCCTGAGAATTCCCTACTCAAATATCTTAGAAAACTAACAGCAAAAACCACACTTGGAAGTTTCCTATTCCCCTTCTGCTCACTGCAAAAGAAAATTCATTATAATCATATTCTTTGCATGGACAGTGAGTTTTGCTTCACTGACTTGGGTGAATCAGTGTTTGCTTACAACATCAAGGCTTTCAATACACACACAGCAAGGATTAATACAGATTCTGTGATAGATAAAAGAATAATAAAAATGTTAATTAAGGATAAATTCTTATTTCAAAATTCTCATAAATGTCCACAAAGCTACTATACAGAATTATTGCAGGATTACACTCCAGGATCATCGAGTCCAGCTTTTGACTGTTCACCCCCCTGGCAAATAAACCATAGCACAAAGTGCCATGTCCAATTCCTTCTTGAGCACCTCCAGGGATTGTGACTCCACCGTCTCTCTGGGAAGTCCATTCCAATGCTTAACAACCCTTTCCACGAAGAAGTTCTTCTTGATGTCCAAACTGACTCTCCCCTGGCACAACAAGTGATTATGTCCTCTTGTCCAGTCACTTCTTACCTCAAAGTAAAGGCTGATCCCCCCTTGCTACAGCCTCCTTTCAGGTAGTTATAGAGAGAGATAAGGTCTCCTCAGAGCCTCCTTTTCTCTGGGCAAAATAACCCCACCTCTATCAGCCTCTCCTCATATGACTTACTGTCTAGACCCTTCAGAAGCTTTGTTGCCCTGCTCTGGACACACTCCAGCACCTCAATGTCTTTCTTGTAGTGAAGGGCCCAAAACTGAACACAGCACTTGAGGTGCATCCTCACCAGTCCTGAGTATGGGGGACAATCACGTCCTTGGTCCTTCTGGCAATACTATTTTTGATACTAGTTTTGATACTTCTTGTAATCCATGTCAAGATGTTTCTTAGACCAGTGGTGACTTATTCTGAAAGATTTAAGGAAATTCATTCACTGTCTTTCTACATAGGTCCCTGGCTGTGAAATGAGGACCTCCTCTTTGCTCCTCCATTTTGGACATGGTTTTTCTGTTTAAATTCCAGTTTCTCTCAAAGAAATTCTATACTCATTTGCATGTTAGAATACACGCTGAGTGACAGACACACATACTCCTGTAACAGCAATGATGGGTCCTCAGGTGTTCTTAGAGAGCCTCAAAGATACACTTTTAGCTAAAGTGGAGGCTCATATTTTTTGCTCTCCAAAAAAAGAGAAAAATGTCCCTGGAACTGCCCTCCTAAATCCAAGTCAGTCTTCTCACTCAGTTAAGTTTAGGATGAACTGGCTATTTGCATAAGCAGCAGGCATCTCACAACTATTTTTCTGGTGGTTAAGGACTTTGTGAAATCTTAGTATCTTTTAAAAATCATTAGGAGGCTAAAGCAACATGCTTTCTTAGCAAAGTCCTAGTATAAACTGTGGCAGAGGAAGCTGATATGAGGGTTCTTGTAAATGTCTTATGAAAGGCTTATACCAAAAGCCTCTAAGAAATGTGTCCTTTCAAAGAGGGCAATAATCATGAAAACACAGAAGAGCTTATGATTTTATGTTTTCCTCATAGTTTGGCAGAATTCTGGTGTTTCATAGCACTAATGAAGTATGACATTTGGCTTTCTCATGAGACTTTGTTTCCCACCTTGTGGGGATACCACAGAAGTACCAGATGACATGATATCTGGCAAAGTGTATAGCTCACTTAGGCATTAAAAAGGCCAATAAAAATCATAAAGCAGCTAACATACTGAGTTACTCAATTATATATCTGGTTCATCGGAATTTCATTTTTTTCCCCCTCTTTCCTTTCTGTCTCCCATTTGATCACATGCACAAAACCCTAGTGAAATTTCATCAAGAAGTGCCAGTCTTGCTCACACAGACAGAAAACTTGATTTGGGGATCAGTTTTAGCCAACTAGCTATGTTGATGGCCAGTAACCATTAGCAGGGTAAGACCAATGAGTAGATAATCTACTTGCCACAAAGAAAAGGTTAACCAATCTACACTGCTCCTCTGTCTCTATCACTCTTCAGTTTGGCACTAGAATCTCTAGCCACAGACATAGAAATTGTTCTGTAATGACAGGCATCATCAAATATAAACAGCTGGTAACCCTAAAATTAGACCTGCTGGTTGTCTCTTCGTTTGGGGATATGTTTTATTATACCTTCCAACTGGCAAGCAAACTTTAAAGTTAATTTAACCCATTACAAGACCATTTTATCTAGTGGCTGAGCCTGCTGCTTTATGTACACTTTCTTCATTCTTATGAGGAGATTTGCTAGCACAGAAATAGAATAAAGCTGAAGCTAGTTGAAAACTTTCCATATAAAATACAATCTGGCAGATAACTAGAGTTCTTGATTAAGCAAGATTTTTACAACTGTAGTTTATTCTGTCTTCAGAAAACCTCAGCTTTCAGGTGACCAGACAGAATAATTGTTCAGTAACAAAATTAAGCTAAAATAATTATCAATTTTTAACTGCAAGGCCTCCTAGCCAGGGACTCATACTACATCCTACATGTGGCAGGAAGGAAGAGATAATGATGATTATACTCCTCAAAGGCATGCTAGTGAAGAAATCTGGTATATAGCAAAAAGCTCAAGCATAAAACATTTTAACCACACCTATTGCCATGCATCACTTAAAATTAATCCTCTATTTCTTAGTCTAAAATTTCCATCTGTTTAGATTTTCATTAAATTTTGACATGTCCTCTGGGGAATAATCAATAATAGGAAACACAATCAGCTGTAGTTTTTGCACCTATCTAGAAATAGACTGGTATCTTCAAAGTTCGATATGCTTGTCTGAACACTGGCCACTCATCCTTAATAAATATATATTTAGAGTCTTGATTTTTACACCTGTGTTGGACTTCCTTTTTTATCTCTGAGCTTGAAATTAGCTGGAATAGTTAAATAACAAATTTTTTTTCATTATTTTTTAATTTTATGCAAACACTCCTTCTTTAACATGACAATATTCATTCTGTCTTCTCATATTATCACCATTACTGGAGGCATATGACAAGCTTAGTAGTACTGCCAGATTCTATTAAAATGTTTCATTTATTTTTCTTGTGTAGATTGGATGTAAAGCTGAATCTGTCCTACAAGAACTGAGCAAAGTGAAATTTTCTATATTTAGTTTAAATGTTAACAATGACTGAGGGTCAAGATATTTGCTCTGACATTCACAAATGGGTGGAACTGCCGACACTCTATTAAAACTGCTAATTAGGGAAAAATTTAGGTGGGAATCACACTTGTACTTTGGTCACAGGGAAAGCTGGCAAGTTCATGGAACCTTGCACCAAGTAAAGAATGAAATGGCACCTCATGAGTCATGCAGTGAAATCACTTCTAACTGGGAGCAGCACATCTGGCAGTGATGAATGGTGAATGATGGGATACCTTTTCTTCCTCTCTCCTCTAAGCCTACCAGAAGTCCCATAACTGACTTCTGGTTCTCAGGACTGTTAGCATTAACAGTACACAAGGCAGTGAGAGTATGTCTTGAGATTTCAGTTCAACAGCTTTTCCAGGAGTGGTGATTGGTGAAGCTCACTCTGCAGAGCTGCAAGAACATTGCATGGCTCCCAAAACATGAGGGCTTCCAATATCTCCTCTTCAAGGCCATTCATCTGATTTTTTCTTCAGGTTTTCAGGGAAGTAAATCCTTGGCACCACAAATGGTGGAAAATGGACTGTTTCATGACTCTGTCGGAGTCTGTTAACACGCCTTAATAACGTCAAAGGTATAATTTAATAGTGATCATATGCAACATCATTAAAAGACATCAGAGCTCATTTTGTTCAGTTCATTTTCCCCAGCTTCTTCATCTGTCTGAGTTTGTACCTTAGAAACTCAACAGTATTTCTTAGAAAATTTCATGCCTCAAAGGTCACCATCTCCATAAATGTTAAAATGCCTCATTCTGGGAGCACAATGAGAACACTGAAATAGTTTGCAAACACATTATGATTTGGAATTCATACCTAGGTATTCTGCCTGAAAGTACATACACCTTTGAAAACTTTCTGGTTATTTTGTCAGCTTCTCTTTCTCCCTTAGCTTTCTAAAATAAAAGGCAAATATACTATTCAGTGCACTGCTACAGAAGTAAATGAGGGCAGAATTCCACTTCTTAATTACAACAGACTTTGTAGTAGTTTGGTGAGTCCTAGTGTATCTCCAGGCATACAGTGCATTACCTACTTAAGTGGAAGTCATGTGTGTATGGCAGTCACACAGACTATTTTTCCAATTTCTTGTTGTATATGAATAGATCGGTCACAGAATACCAAAGCAGAGACTGTTGGAAATCTTTCATTTTGATGTTTGTGGATTTGTTGAGTTTTTTTCAATTTAAAAAAACCACCACAGATTCCTTGAAACCAAAACTGTTTGTGTGAGTTTTCACTAAACTTGTTTTAGGAGAAGTTTCTCAGGGTGATGATCATTTTTTGGTCAAAATATAAGGGTGGGGCTGGCAAAGAGGTGGGGGACGACTGTGAAAACTCTGTCCCAGGTTACCCTTTTGGTTAGGTCACCTACCAGAGTGTGGGAAAAATGGAGTTCATATTTCAGTTCTACTTGCTTCAGAATAGGGTCTTGGACCTAGGTTTCTTACGTGTCAGATAAGTGTTATGTCCATTAAGGGAACTGTGCCACAGGAGCACTCTCTGGACTGCTAATAGCTAACTTGTTCTTTGTATAAAATTAGCTTTCATTGGAATAGAGGCTTGAAGCTGAGACTTCCTACGTCAGTGTCTTCTCTAATAACTCTTAACTATTCTGGAGGAGTATTCTGTAGCAAACAAAAATTTTAAGGACTGGGTTTCATGTTCATGGTTGTTTCATGTTCATGTTACAGAATGGCAAAACACATGTGTTGCAAAAATTTTTACAGGAATAATAGAACAACCAACCATCTAGTTGGATGTTTCAGGAGTGTAAGATCTAATAGATAGATGCAAGATAGTTCAGGTAAGATATTAGCTTGGTTGTAGAAGACTTTTGAACACAACTCTTTACTATTTGCTCCCTGGTTGCATTCAGTATCATATTTGGTTTACCTTTACATTATATGCAAAATATTGATTAAATAGGAGACGCAAGAGAAATTCAGTTCAGCTTTCTCTTGGGTAACTACTATGGCAGTAGAAGCAACTTAGAAGTGTCTGCTTCTCACCTAAATTACATCTAACTTCCACACAAAGGCACATTGCTTGAGCACTTTTTCCTCTGATTACTCTGTATTTCTGTCTCCTTTTTTGTTCTACAAACTATAGAAATAAATGTTCCTTGTCCATCCCTTTTTAAGGATCTTAGAAGTGTGGATGGGCAGGTCTATTTAAGGCCCCAGAATAAAGTTTCGAACCAGCCAGTGGCCAAAACAAATAATAGTTTTGCTCCTCTCAGAGGTGCTGAGAAACTATTTTGGTAGCTGTATCCTGTAACTGTGATGTAAATCTCTTACCACCAAAAAAAATCTTATTAACATAGAGAAATTCACTTAACACAGCAAGTACAATGCTTGAAAGAAACAACTTCCTTAACTGTCACTTTCATGTCTTTGTCCAGAACAGTGATGTTTAACTCCACACATGAAAAAAAAAAATCAAGCTAGCTCTGATGAGGAAGAAATGGACTCTCATGCTTCAGTCTACAGGGTCATGGTCAATTTTTTGCTAGAGTTCCTTTACTTTGAAAGATATCTCATATTTATCCTATTCAGACAAGGAATCCTCTCTCCTTCATTCTAACAATCTCAACAGTAGTGATCAATTTAACTTTTTTTCTCTGCTGCTGTGATATCACCATTATAGGAGGATTTCTTTTTTGCTTTGTCCTGTTTTTAATTTGAACATGTTACATCAAAATGAGACATTGAAAGAATTCTAAAACAGAGTGATATTTTAATCCAAATTATAGTCATTGGAAGGTATTTTTCATGTATAGAGGAAATTGAGGAATAGTTGTATGTATATGTATATTGTAGCATTCTAGAAATTGATCATTATTGCAGTAAGAGGGAATGTTAGAAAAGTTCATTCTCACCCAACACAACAGTTTCTGAGACAGGAAGGAGAGGGAAAGGACTTCTGAAATGTGTCTTCTATGAAGTAAAATAATGCTGGGTGTCTAGAAACAGACATGACAGCCAGTGCATTGTAGCAACAAGAAGGTAAAGGCCCTCAAGCAACAAGTGCAATTGATTAGAAAATGAGAACAACATTGCAAGTACACTGCACAGGAGATAAAAAGACAGAGGAGTTCAATGCACGTTCACAGACTTTGTACAAGAATATACATGTAACTCACAAACAGGTTGTACCACACCAGAAGGAGCACCAAATGCTGATTGCAAAGTATATCATCCTGTCAGATCCCTGAAGACAGCAGGACCTCACTCATGGACAGGTCACATCTTGCATTCATCCCTCTACTCTATGCTGGTTTTGCTGGCTTTTGTTCTCTTGGTCCTTCCAGAACAGCTGTCAAGGTTGAGAGATAGTGTGGTGGTCTTAGTGATAAACAGGCTCTAACATCAGACCTGAGCTATATTTTGCTCACCCTTTCTTATCTAGATTTTCTGAGCTATTTGAACATAAATATTCTTTCTGTTAGACCAGGCTGAATTTCTGCTCTGGTCATCCAATTGCAGGAGCTTGGGCCACAGCATAAGCTGATGGTGCCAAACTTGTTCTGGTCGGGAAAGATTTAGTGAACAGTTTTTATCTCCCATTATATCCCATTTTTATTCAGTAACACTTTCCTAGGATTTTTAAAGTATAAAACCTTTAAGGCAAGGTTGTCCTCCTGTGTTAGTCATGGCAACATTTCTCAACTGTATGAGCAACCTGACAAGCCCATTACACAGCCTATGAGTGCAAAGAAGAAACAACATAGTTCGATCAGAGCACCAAAGGGAAGGGCAGCTCTAGGAGCAGTAGCAGGGGTGACCTAGCAGTGCTTTCACAGGCATTTCCCTGCTCACTATTGCATCAGTCAGGTCAAATATGCTAATGGACATCAGGGGATGTCAACCAGCCTCTCTGGTGCGAGATGCAGCCACAGCTTTGCCTACCTGACAGCTTGAGTAGCCAATAGCTCTTTGCCTCGCTGTCGCTACAGATGCTGCAGCCGAATTCCTCAGGAGCCACTTGCAGTCCATAAGATGCAAATCAGTTATGTCCTCCCATGCACATGAATATTCCCTGCACAACAGAGCTTCAGCCTTTATCTGGTAGTAGGGTTGACGCCACTTGACATAATCGTATGCAAAATCAGAGCATCTGCACGGCCGGCGTCAAGTTTAAGGATATGAAAACATCATTTTGGAAGGTATCCTGTATGACAAAACCCATGCAACATTTCTAAGCTCCCACATCTGGTTAAACGACTTGATTTCTCTCCTAGTGAGCAGCTACTATCGATTTCTAATAGTTTATCCATTCAGGACTATGTTAAGGATAGAAAATTATAAGAACACGAAAACAAAGAAAAGTCTTCTTCACAACAGGTAGCACCGGTCAAAGAAGTTCTGGAATAATTTTTTTTTCCCAGAAACTGCCTTTTAGCAGAGTAAAAAACTTCAAGTTTTGTAAAAACTGCTTTGTATTTGGTTGGGTTTTTTTCCCAAAGGAAAAGAAAACCCAAGAAGTTTACAGGGCAATATTTCAGACTTAAACATATTAAGGGTTATCGGAGCAAGTAGCATTTTGACCAGGACTGACAATGTTTGAATTTTTATTTTTTTTTAAAGCAACAGAAAAATCATACCTTGCTCATTAAACTGTCTGGTGAACTGAGGTTCTGTAGGGACTTGGAATTGAAAATGGAAATACTAATTGGTAGACTGAAATACAGTGCTATCTAGAACGTGATATAATGACAGAGTAACTATTTTCTACATCTTCTATTTTGTTTTGCATTTACTAAGAACTCAGCTACAATTCTGATTTATTTTTATTGGTTTGTTTCAAAAGGATTTGAACATTTTTTAAAACTGCAGACACATAGGTAGATGCAGGTCCAGATATCCCTATGCATTAAGTGGTGCCTTCAGCCAGCTGAAAACTCTTTTTGATCTCTCTGATAATACCAGGAAAGCACTGATCTGAAAAGGCAGATTACCACCAAGGATTAGGCAGTACAATAGCATGCTGAGAATGCAAGAGGATGATGAGGTTTAGCAAACAAGCTTCGAACATATTTGAACTCAACATTAAACCCCAGTCCAAGCTATGGGAATATTAGAATAGAAATGAGGGTAGAGAATTATCTTGAAAAATTATTTTATGAGACCAGGTGAAATTGTCTCGTTTTAACTTAATATCAATTCAGAGCTAACTGAGAGAGTACATTCTGCACAGAAGACTCTTCTCAGGATGAATAGACAGAGAGACTCAGCTACACTCTAATTTTCTTGAGACAATCCTTTTAGGCATGTGGCTGGAGCAGGTCACTCTGCTGTTGCTGCTGTCCTCAGGCAGTATGACAGAGTGAAGACAGGATTTTACAAAGCCCTCTTTTTCAAGAAGGGATTTTTTTTTTCAGGACTAGCCACAGTAAATAGAGTGGTTATTTGGTATGTGAGATAAGTATTGGCCAATGTCACTTGAACACACTAGTTTTCTTTCAGCGTTTTGTCACTTGACCAGTTAAATGCTAAGGTTAAAATGCTGTTACACAACATGTATCCACCCTACTGTGTGTCAGAAATGTGAGGAATGTTTGCAAGAAAGAGCAGCTTGCGTACAATTCCTGTCACCAAACCCCAAAGTCAAAATGGCTAACATTTCCTGGATCTGCTTAGCTCACCTATGGATAAATAGTTCGTGTGTGCAAACAGGAGCAGAGTCATTAAAACTGGAGCAGCTCTTGGGCAAGATCCAGTTTGCATGTTACATATTCATAAAAAGCTGTGTTAGAATGTCTTCCAACAGTGCAAACGTCAATGGAGCCTGCTGGAGCAAGCCTTAGGTATGCCATCTATGTGTCTGCCTAAAGTTCAGAGGAACTTACTGAATGCATTACCAAGGGGAATGAAAAAGCTTGCATCGGGGTAGCTGGCCAGGTCCAATTTCTGGATGCTTAAAAGTATGTGTTGGTGTCAAAGAGTTTAGCAGCTTTTGTTTTTTTGCTCATTTGTTGTTTGCATAATCCTTGAGAATCTCAAACAGGAATATTTCATTTTGCTGTTCTTTCAAAGAACACATATTAATTTATGTTGTAACAAAAATGTTCATTAAGGCTTGCTTAATAGCACTGATTATTTGTTTATTTTCACTCTGTGCAGCCTATTTAATTGTGTGTACACATACCTATAATTATCACTTTGAAATGCAAATACACAGTTACTAAGGATAACTCTTCTCATTTTCAAGCAGCCCTTTTTTATAAATATTAACCATATCCTAAGCTGCCTGGAAAACAGCACATTTTAAGCTGTCCTCACATTTCAATGGCTGTCTCCTGAACCAAACTATCCTCTCTGCCACTGTCACAGCTTCCTTTAGTTTATCACCAGTCATAGCCCCTGATGAAGGCTACACAATCCCTTAACTGAGGTACCTGCCAGCTTACACCTGATATTGTGCTGGCACTCCTCTAAGTGGTAGGAATAGAAGTGGATCTATTTTCTCTTTTAAACACTGTCTCTCCCATCAAGCCTCCAACTCCACTTGGGACTTACTGTTGTAAAAACCTGGGCTGATGCAGAACCATTCGTTACTCTCAATGATGTATCAGACAGTTTATTGCCATTTAGTTTCACCCACAGATCCTGCTCACACTTTTGTCTGAGGTGGGATTTGCTTCCTAGAGTGAGGATTTGGGGATTTGACTGAGCAGCATGATTAGCAGAATTTATCTCTTAACAATAAGTTATCACTTAACTTACTTCCTGACTATCAAACCCACAAAGTGCTTTCAAAGTAATGACCATACCAACCCATCTTCCCTCACACACCTTTCCCCCCCAAGCCCTAACCCTTCTGCAATTACAGACATCAGTGGTTCCCCATGGAAGTTTCTCTTTCAGCAGTATTTATGTGAACAAATATTTACTTGTCCCCCTGTTCACAGAAAGTGCATTAAAGAGGCATGTCAGTTAGTGTGGGCTGTCTTTGAACAGATGTTATGAATACTGTTTTGCAGTATTTGCCCAGCAGTAGATGAGAACAAGTAATGAGGAAACTAGGAACATGGGTAACAAGGCCAGAAGGTGTGGAGGCTTTCCAGGAGCACGGGGAGCAGGGTGGAGAAAAACTTGCCTTACCAATATATAGCTGCAAATCTTTCTCAGACTTTATTTGTATTCCTTAATGGTCACTCTCAAGAAAAAGCATTTACCAGAGTGAACACAGGCACATACACTTTCATATAACTCTGCAATTCCATAAACATGGTATCTAAGAGTGGGAAATGATTTGGGATTGATCTATCTTATTTATTTAAAGGGGGGGGGGGGAGGGGAAGGGGGAAACCGTGTCCTCATGATCAGGTTGAATACTTGTAACTGTAGCCTTCTCATCAAGCCACAAAGAGCTCCTTCCCCTGCATGCTTTTCAACCAGTTTGTTATTTGTATAAAACATACGAAGATAAATAATGGGTTGAATTGTAAAAGGATTCTCCTTATCTCTTAGTGGGCATCATGGGGAGAGGGAAAATGACCCAAATAAAAATTTCAATCAGTGGAATGAATAGATGACATCTTTGTACAGCTTCAAGCCCTATCCAATGATACTTTAGTAGAAATACCAGCAAAGCAGCACACAAATAACATACATATCTTATAGATTACATAATTTATTTGGAAATGTTTTTATATGTTTAAATAAACTTCAGAAAACTACAGTGGAGCCTTCATATAAATTAGCTGTAGTGCCTAAAATCCCATGAGCTATGAAATGTTAAAAGAGAAAAAAAATTAAATACATAGTGTTGCTGAGCAACATAGCTCGCTCTTAAACAACTTTCCCTTGTATGAAGTGCTTCAGAAAGGGACTACTGTGGAGTCTGTGTAAGTACTTGCCCTATGGGTAGTACGATTTTGTTACAATCCTTCAAAAAACAGCTACACAGACTGTTACTGAATTCAATTATAAGGAGTCTCCAGGGTTATTCCATTACCTCTGCCTTTAGCTCACAGTCTCAAATCAAAACTTAAGCTATTCTCTTTTGATTTCATTCATTAAAAAAAAATAAATTTATATGAACTTTCAACATAGAAATTACTCAAAACCTCTTCTGCAGTCAATGTCAACTGAAAAGTGTTGCAGGAAAGTCTCTAACTATACAAGTTTTTGCTAAGGGCAGAATAGATTTCCCACAGCCCTACCCAGATTTGTGCTGGATGCTCAAGGTCTTAGAAAGTGCAGAGTAGAAGGCCAGTGCCTGACGGGACTCACACTGCAGTGGGTCTGGGCTGATGCCAGATTGCTGGCCCTGGGTTGCTGTGTGAGCACCAGCCCCAGAAGGACCAGCCCTTCCCCTGCCCTGCAGGGTCCCTTCTAGTGAGCTCAGAACCTCAAAACTCTCCCTGACTATTAAAAAAACAAGTTGCTTCCCACAAATCAGAAATCTCACTTGCTCTTCTGTACCACTGGCACTGAGGTGCTTACTAAGGTTGTACTGCATTGCTCAGTGCTGACTTCAGCTCCTGAACATCTGCATTTCATCTGCATGTATCTACATGCAACTGCAATGACTTTTATAGTCACAAGGAAGGGGTTAATCCAGGGAGCAGGTGGAAAGCAACCCAGCTGCAAAAAGATTGAAAAGGTGGTAGGAGAAACTAGTCTGAAAGGAAACAAGGCCAGCAGGCAGGCCAGGAGAGGAGGATATGAGCCTAAGGTGGGAGGCTGCCTGGGCCACCCTAGGTTGGGGGGAGCCAGTAGGCTGCTGTACTGAGGTGAGGCAGGTGTCTCCTGGTAGCAGCAGATGTGGCTTTGATCTGTGGGCATGCCACAGGGTGGGAACACCAGGCAAGGTTTGGTTCAGCTAGGTGTCAGTCCTCCCAAGCTTCTCCAGGAGCTCAGGAACAGTTTACCTGGTTGGAGTAACATTATTATTTGATTTTTAAAGATCTTTAGGCCTCTCCTCCCCATAAAAGAGGGAACTGAGCACTTAGATACCTCTTTAAAAATTGGGTCTTGCTAAAATTCCTCCCTCAGACCAGACCAGAGCCAAGCTTTCTGCTGCGTTTTAAATGCTATAAATGAACATTCTATATTGTTGCCTTATGCTTTCAACTTCAGGCACCTCATCCACCAAAAAAGTAATGAAAGACCTGAAGAAAGTCGAGGGTTGGAAAGGAACAAAGCAGTCCTGTGGTTCTTGATGTCCCGTTCCCAAAGCCATTGCTCACTCACTGTGTAGACTTGAGCCGCTAACAGGCCAATCCAACTCCCAGTAAAGTCAGTGGGAATTTTCCCATAGGTCCCCGTGACTGCTGGATCAGGCCCTTAAATTCCTAACAGTCCCTTCACTACCCTCCCCCCCCCCCCCCGCAAAGCTGGGACAACAATATCCTTATCTCACAGGGTAGTAAGGGGACTAATTTATAAATGTTCATAAAGCTTTTTCAGATCTACAGATGGAAGGCATTACGTCGGCACAAATTATTCTTAATTAGCATTCTCATGGTATTTCCAGTTGTCCCACTAATGCCAAGAAGTTCCAAAAACTTCATAAGAAAGTTTCTTCTCTAAAAATTGGACCTCATTTCTGGCCCAAAGATGTGTGGAAACAGATACATTCAGATGGCACTGGAATGTATGAATACTGAAATAAGGCTCTGAATCTTTGGGGGTTTTGCATGAATCTTGACAGCAGAGTAGAGCGCAATGCTATAGAAAGGACAGTCCCTGAATTTTATAAAAAGTACCTAGAACTTTCTGAGGAAAGGTGGGCTCTGGCTTAGGTTTCTTGTCAAGAGAAGGAAAGGAAGAGTCCTTTCTCTCCCCACACCCTGTTGCCTGCTATGAGTTAGTAAGGTATCAGGCCCAGGCAGAGAAAAGAAAAAAGGTCGGGTCAGCAGGCAGCGAACAGGGGATTTCACTAGAGAGAGGTCTTCAAGGGTGAGTAATAATGTATCATTTGGGAAAAGGAAGAAACACACTGCAAATCTCTCATACGCACTCACTCGCATGTATGTGTGTGTGTATATATATATATATCCCATAACATTCCCTACAGCTATTCTGCTTCATGGCCTCGACCTGACTTTTGCATCTATACAGCTTTGTATGTGACTTTAGCTGTCCTCATTACTAAAGGTGAACACTGGAGAAAATCCACAGGGGTAAAAGTCATCTAAAGAGACTGTGACAGATGTACTGTAGAAACATATTACCACACCCTTGCAGGTAGAGAGCTTCTATGCTGCTATGGGAAAGCAGGTAAATGTTAATGTTCTGATGCATCCAGCCCTTCTAGCTCAGGCATTATGTCAAAACTGGTCAAAGACAGGAAATTAACCTTCTCTCTCCCTCCCCCGACCGTGCACACACGCACAGACACACGCATGCAGAGCCACAGCCAAGGCCTTGGGCAAGCCAGCTGATAGCAATCAGTATTTTGAGAAGTGATAGCTCATCTGTAGATTCAGCATTCTTTTGCAGCAGAAGGTATTATGCAAACTAGCCCCATTAGAAAAGCAAACATCAAAGCAAAACATGTTTTCGAAGAGACAAATGCATAAACCATGTGGTACCTGACACTGAAACAGAAATAGGATAATTACCCTTTCTCTCAATGGAAAGCATAGCTGCAGAGGATAAAAAAGGTGCCTCATACACTGTGCCCCGTAGTTTCCTATACTGTGCATGAGAGCAGTCATCTAGGGAGATGCATCAGGAGAGAGCCTAAAAGAGCTGATACCATCCTCCTCAGTGAAGGACAGAGAACAAGAGCTAGACTGCAGCTGATTGTGGAGCAGCACAGCTAGTCATGCTCTTTGCACCAGCTGGAATGCAAGGTGCCACTCCAGCCTTAGGGGAAGCAGGAAAAAAAAAGAAGAGTGCAGCTAAGGTTACACAATTACCTGTCTTGACAGTGAGCAACTTTTCAAAAATATGCATACCACACTGACCATAAGTAGCCACAAAGTATGCTTCATGGGTCCTTTGACTGAAGTCTAAACAGAGGAAGCTCTCTGTAGACAGATTTTTGCCTAGCAGTGGATGCTGTTGCTCAGTCACTGCTACTACATGGGGAAAAAAAAGCCCTCACAGGCAGGATGGAAGATGGAAGGTGTGAAATGTGTCTTGGATGATGCCTGTCACAGTACTGGTAGAACAACACACCCAAGTACCATTAATACATTTAAATGAAGAGCCAAGTAAATCAGACTATCAAGACTTCTGCAAAAGTTGAACAAACTTTCTTTAGAGAGGAAATGTTTGCTAAAGTTCCCAGGACAAGTTAGAAGTACATACAAATGCTCTCTCTTCCCTTTACCTCATCCCCCCTCTTCTTCTCTTTCAGACCCTATTTCTCCAGCACACAACTCAACTATCAGGTTGGGAGAAAGAGAGAGTGTGAAATGGCTGACCTTGTCCTGCAGTGCCGAGGGCCTGTGGGTTTGGGCCAGGAACAGGAATTCCCTGTACAGACACTGAGTCTGCTGGAGGAGACAGGAGAGCCTGCTCCACAGAAGAGCACTTTGTTCACTGCCACCAAGGAAAACTTACACAACAGACACATACAACCATGGAAATATGAATATTTTAAAAGTGTGTTTTTTCCTAGAATACACAGTGCTCTTATTTCCTTAGGGGGGCAGTAAAAATTGGGCAAGAGCATATTGCCAAATGCATAAGAGTTAGTGAGGTTATTAATCCTGCACACTGTAGTTATATAGAGCAGAGGAAGGTCTGAAAAGATCACTAAATCAGAATGAGTTACTGACAAATGAAATGCTCACCAATCCCATCTAGCAGAGAGGGTGGTTTGCTTTTTTTTAATCTTCTCTGCCCCTTAGTATCTTTTCTGTCATTTCATCACTTCTTGAAAACTGCAAAGAGTTAAAATTCTTTTCCTTTTGTGCCCCAAAAGTATATATGCATCAGCGCTTGTGTCTGTACATAATTTCTACGTGCAAAATCCAAGGTAGATATTGATACTAGAGAGTGCTGTTGTGCAGCTGCTTTGTGCTGCATCACTAGCACAGGCCAGCTCTTAAAACAACCTGACCAGGGCCATGTGAATACAAATAAGACAGGAACTTTAGACTAGCCTTCCTAAGGTATCTTATTAAACTGTTTGGAAAGGAATTGCTCTTTTTCTAGCCATCTAAAAAGTAGGTGTCACAATAGACACCCAGACTTCCTATAGATGTAATCAGGTGGTGATTCATCCTATCTTCAGTTACTCCATCCGTCTTCAGAGTTACTCCATATATTTCTTTCTTTGTTCTGCCTAAAGAGTGAGCCCAAGTGGATACTTTAGACTTGATAGCTAACTTTTAGATGGCTAACATTAACTGATCTGTCTCTTCCTAGTCCATACTTCCCTACCTTGGAAGGGTCACATGAGAAAACATTCATTAGAGATTTTGAGTTGTTGTTTTTCTATTCAAAAGACACATAAAGAGAGCTTAGATGTTGTATTTTCAGCTGTGAATATCCTAATGTTATTTTCCATGGGGTCAAGACTGCAACCCTAATCAGCAGCAAAACACCATCCAGTGTACAAGGATGTACGTCTGGATGTGGAGGCCATGCAAACACCCCAAGGCCCACAGGCTGGAGAAGCCCAGGACACAAGGCTGTGAAAACAGAAGATGGCTGGAGAAAGCTCTGATAAGGACACTGGGCAGGTATTCTTATTCAACCCCTAGCACCAGCTCTCTACAGCCAAATACACTATGCCACTGTTTACTCGTGGTCTTCTAACTTAAATTGGGGAACTGGCCTAGAAAATAGTCACCACAGGAAACAAAGTCAGCTTTATTTCACCTCCTAGACCAAGGCAGGAGCTTTTTGGTGAGAACCTCAGCTGTGGTCCATAGGGTACATGTAATACATTGCCCAGGGGTTACCAGTAAAGTTCGTTTTTGAGAACCGCAGCAGCACTGTGGTGCATGTATATGCACATACAGAGAGACTCTGTATATTGTGCATAGGATGATGGTTTCATCTTTACTGTGTCCTTATTTAACTCCATCAATAACAGATTTGCTCCAAAAAGAAAAATAAACTCATCTGTAATCCTTTACAGCACATTTTAAAAATCTGTGACTAGATGCTAGTCAAAGAAAATGTATGTTGATAGGAGACATAAATCCTACAATCCTATGAAGAGCATTGCATTGGAGATGCACTTCACTTGGCTTACAGGTATCTTGCCATTCTTCTTGTGCCACATCCAACTGGGAACACTTATGTATCTCCACTGTGCTAATGTAAATAACTGCATAACATAGAGCTGTATCCCCCATACTAGAAAGATTTAACTTCGTAGATATCAGAACTCCTAGCTCTTAAGAAGTGTTACTATGTATTCCCCAGCTCATTTTACTCTTGCCCAATACCTCTCCCAATTACTCTCTTTATCTCAAATTCCTCATGCCCCATATTGGGCACCTAAGAGGAGTGTGGTGGGTTGTCCTTGGCTGGAAGCCAGATGCCCACCTAAGCCACTCTATCATTCACCTCCTCATCTGGACAGGGAAGAGAGAATATAACAAAAGGCTTGTGGGATGAGATAAGGACAAGGAAAGATGACTCAGCAACTAACATCATGGGCAAAACAGACTCAACTTGAGGAAATTAGTTGCATTTGTTACAACCAAATCAAAGAAGCATAATAAGAAATAAACCCAAATCTTAAAAACACCTTCCCACTACCTCTCCTTTATTTCCAGGTTTAACTCTACTTCCAATTTTTCTCTATTTCCTTCCCCTGGTGGTGCAGGGGAAAAAGGAAAGAGGCCTGCAGTCAGTTCAGCATACGTTGTTTCTGCCGATTCTTCCTCCTCAGGGAGAGGACTCCTCACACCCTTTCCCTGCTCCAGTGTGGGTCCCTTCCATGGGCTTCAGTCCTTCAGGAACAAACTGCTCCAGCGTGAATTACCTAAGGAGTCACAAGTCCTGCCAGCATGGGCTCTTCACAGAGTCAGAGATTTTGTTGTGGGCCTGCTCCAGTACGGGTTTCCCATGAGGTCACAGCCTCCTTTGGGCAACCTCCTTCTCCAGCGTGGGTCTCTCCATGGGCTGCAGGTGAATATATGCTCCACTGTGGACCTCCATGGGCTACAGGGGGACAGCCTGCTTTACCATGGTCTTTACCACAGGCTGCAGGGGAATCTCTGTTCTGGCACCTGAAGTACTTCTTCCTCCTCCTTCTTCACTGAGCTGGGGGTCTGCAGAGTTTTTCCTCTCACATATTCTCCTTTCTCTCTCCAGCTGCAGGTGTGTAGTTTTTTTCCCACTTCTTAAATGTGTTATCCCAGAGGCACTACCACCAGCACTGATGGGCTTGTCCTTGGTCGTCGATAGGTCCATCTTGGAGCTGCCTGGCATTGCCTCTATCAGACACAGGAAAAGCTTCTAGCAGCTTCTCACAGAAGCCACCCCTGCAGCTGTCCTGCTAACAAAACCTTTCCACACAAACCCAATACACTGACGTCCACTTGAGATTTTTAGGGGCTTTTAAAAACACAACTTGCTTCCTACTGCCTACCACTCCCCTGTCTCAGCCTTTTTCTCAATGTTGCTTTTGTGGATTATCAAGGATTTCCCAGTTGATGTAGACAGGTGTCATGGTTTAACCCCAGCCAGCAGTCGCTCACTCACTTCTCCACCAGCAGGACTGGGGAGAGAATTGTAAGAATATAAGCTGGAAAACTCATGCATTGAGATAAAGACAGTTTAACAGAGAAAGCAAAATCCATGCACAAACAAGAAAAGCAAAACAAAGAATTAATTTACTGCTTCCCTCTGACGGGCAGGTGTTCAGCCATCTCCAGGACACCAGGGTCCCATCATACGTAATAATTACTCAGGAAGACAAACACCATCACTCCAAACATACTCTTTTCTTCCTTCTTCCTCCCAGCTTTATATCCTGGGAATGATGTCATATGGTCTGGAATATCCTTTTGATCAGTTTGGGTCATGTGTTCTCACTGTGTCTCCTCCCAATTTCCCATGCACCCCAAACTTCCTCACCAGTGTGGAAGTGGGAAAAGCAGAAAAGGGGTTGTCTCTATGTGAGCCTTGCTCAGCACTAACATCTCTTATGATTTCATCACTATGTTCAGCACAAATCCAAAACATAGCCCCATACTAGCCACTGTGAAGAAAATTAACTCTACCCCAGCCAAAACCAGCACAACAGAGTATAGTAGTATGTGGTTGATCAGAGAATGCAAAGAGCCCATTAGCTGTAAATACAGGTGAGGGAAGAGCATTCAGTAGATCCTGATGGGTCTTTGAGCTATGAGGTTCTCCAGAGGCATGGGTGTCACTGAAGAGAGCAATGAGAGGAGAACCGCAGAAAATTTGCAGTCATCTGGAAAAAAAACTACAGAAGTTTTCGGCAAGTAGGAAACTGAGGAAAACCTATTGGATATCACACAAAGAAGGGGCAAGTCAGTGCACTGCTGAAAGGCAGTGGAAAAGTGGATGCCTAGGGTCAGGAAAGCCAAGTCAAAGACTTGAGGAAACAGATCGTGTGTTTCAAACTGGTTTTGAACCTAATAAATATTAATTTTGGTTCAAGGAAAATACTTAGTTTCCAAGTTGGTTCATATTTAATTAGATCGATTCACATGTTTATAACTTCAATAATTTGAAGGTACATGATTTATAAATACCAGATGAAATCTAGCATACTTATTTCTTTTTAATAATATCAGCCAAGTTTATTGGCTCTTATATATAGCCTGTATCTCAGATGTATGCATAAAATTGTCTTTCTTTTGTAGATTAATATAATTACAACATATTACAGATGTTTCATCCTAATATAAATTATATCATGATGGTCAAGATATTACTGTAACCTACACACACTGAACAGTGAAAGGGGTACACACGGCTTTTTATCAAAACTAGACGAGTTCCAAAGACCTATGGAACCCTTTGCCCTCAGGTGAGTTGGCATAGACCAAAACACATTTTGCAGTCTGGGGGAATGTTTAACATATATGAAAAGTTATGCTTTCATTTCTGTTAATGCCAAAGCTCAAAACGTGTTTCAAATTCTGCAAGTGTACCAGGTACTTGGAGATCACAGCCTACTGTTTTGGTCTGCCTTTTCAGACATCTTTTGCATTTGCCAATAATGCAGTTGGATCACAAACAGAAAAACACAAGCAGAAAATTGGAAAAAAACATCACTTGCCATTTTAGAGACCTGGCTGAATTACATTACAAGTATAAATGCTGAGAGAATATCATTTAGTGTTACATTGTGCATGACTTCATAACCATTCAGAGCAGCATTCCTGGTGGCAAACCACTGCTAAATAGCGTTTTCCTGAGCATCACTAGGATATGCAATTAATGTTGTTTGCTAGGCATCATTCTTTGACTTTGGGTAGTGGGCAGAAGACCCTAATATGCAGTTAGAAAAAATACCTTTTCAGTGTTTTTCCCTTGGCACATACACAGAAATTCAACCAGTGGCTCTGGAGGAATCTCAGGTCTGCCACATAGGTGGTCTGCTGCCTGCTAGAGAAGTCTGGATACCTTTATACTCGGGACATAATTTTTCTGTCACACTACACTTGCTGCTCAGAATTTTCAAACTCACACTTTAAATCAAGCCTGAGGTTTCTCCAACACATAGTTTGAAAAAATCCTGAGGAATTATTTTTAGCACTACCATAGAAAGGGTCAGAGGATCCCCACAGAGGTGAGAGTTAGTCTATGTATAGTTATGGCAGCTACCTGATTCCTAGGTGGCTACAGGCGACACATTGCCTGTATATTCTGACAGAAAGTCTCATTTCTTCCAGTCTAAACTCTGCTTCACTCATTGCAGAGCTAAATGTTGTGCTTTTGCTAAGAAAGTAGAACAAAAAAGAAATCTTTAAATGGTGAGGAGGACTGAATCTCAAACCAGGTTACAAAGTATACATGTATGGACAAGTGTGTGTGCAAATGTGTCTGCACACACTGACACGTGCACATGCATATGGGCAAATATCTGTATTGTGCACTAAAAACATGTAGTATCTGGGGTGCATGGAAACTAACCTTTTTACTTAACCCAAAAAGTAGCAATTAAACAGCAACAAAATAATAGCATAGCCCAAATGCAGTCTGGTCTGGAGAAGAACCAACCAGGATCCTGGTTGTCATAGAGAATAAATTAACTCTTTGAAAAATAAACAAAATTCTTATTATTCCCTCCTGAAAAAATGCAATCCTTAGCTCAGCATCTCTGTCCTTGAATCTTGTGAAAGTGACTTGAGTAGATTCAGCTTGCCAAACTTAGAAGTCAGCATTGTCTATGATGATTGTTAGAAAATATAAATATTCTAAGGAAGTCTATTTATATCCTGTAAGAACCTGAAATATCTGTGGTGCCAAAACTACTGATGATTGTCTAATTATGCATAAAACAGATTTTGTTGACTCTGAACAAATGAAGAGTAGAAGATATCTCAATTCAATAAAACTGACTCATTGCATTTGACAATGCCATTGTCCCTTAAGACAGTTATTGAACTATATTTTAAGTTAGACAACTATATAGAGCAAAATCTCAGTTTTATTCTACTTCCTCTGGTCTCTCAAAGTGTTTCTGTCAGCTTTTGACAGTGTTATTCACATGAGACCGGATCAGTTGCTCAAGACTTGCATCATGATGTAGGTACAGACTGCATTTACATTATATGTAAAGCTTGAAACAAAAGAAAGTTGCATCTAATTGGAGGTGAAGTAATCCAGAGCTACCAGAATTGTGGCAGTGGCAATGTTTCAACAAAGCCACACTCAAATATAACCCAGAAAGGAAGAGATGTACACAGAGAGAAAGACTTCCAGCATGTAAAATAATACATAAAACTTCCTTTTGGGGGGAAGAGAGGCAGGCACTGATCTCTTCTTTGTGGTGACTAGTGACAGGACCTGAAGGAATGGCCTGAAGTTGCATCAGGGGAGATTTAGTTTGGATATTAGAAAAAGATTCTTCACCCAGAGGGTGGTTGGGCACTGGAACAGGCTCCCCAGGGAAGTGGTCACAGCAACAAGCCTGACAGAGTTCAAGAAGTGTTTGGATGATACTCTCAGGCAAATGGTGTGACTCTGGGGATGGTCCTGTACAGGGCTAAGGGTTGGACTTGATCCTTGTGGGTCTCTTCCAACCCAGCATATTCTGTGATTCTGTGATTCTGTGATCTTTCATTATCCTCAAGGAAGGTTAATTTACTGTGAATAGTGCCATAAGTCTGATTTCAGTTCGATGGCTTAATCATTATTTGAAGGAAAAGGAAAAGTACCTAGCACTGAAATTCAGGTCTAAAACAAGCCTGTATTGAAGGGTCCCCAAGAAAGGAAGATCAACCAAAGAGAAATATCCAGTGGAAAGCTACTTTTCCCAAATCTGTCACCACAGCATCTAAAAAGGGAACAGGAAAGAGCACTCTCAGAAGCAGCTGATCAACAAAATGCTCAGAAACATAATGCTCTGGTTCCACTTTGTTGTTACAGATGAATTAGATCCATAGTAGATAGCAAAATGAGTAGAGCATTAAAGTACAATAAACTGGTCATACACAGAAGCTGAGGCTGCCTTCCTCCTTCTGGGCCTGTATTCCAGAATATGTAGGTGGATAGCATTTCTGTCTCCTCCTATTTTAGGTAATGTCTTCACAAAACCAAGACATGACGCTGACACAATTTACACAATTTCATAAATGTTTCCCCAGGAGAAGCCATCTGATGGCCAGTATTTATAGGAATGTGCCTTCTTTAGTCCAGGATTGTTCAGGTGACCCAAGAGAATATAAAAGCAATGCATACTAAGCCATGGCTATTTGGTCTGAATTACTAAGATTTCTCTGAAGTGGAGTTTTATACCCTCCCAAAAGAAGGTGCAAAATCCCATTTGAGTAGAACTAATCTCATAAATCATAATATAACATCCAGTGGAAATAAACAAATGACTTTAAGGACCAAATATTCAGATTTAATTCAAAAGGCAGGTCTGTAAAAATGAATCACAGCTAAAGTACCTGCCAATTTGCATTTGCATATATGTAGATTGAGAAATGAAATTTAAAAAGCAGGTATTCTACAGAAAAAAACCACATTATTTTGTATACTATTTAAACACACAATGGTGCTTATTTTATTATCTAGTTTATCACATAGAAAGACAGCACATAGTTTATCAATTTCAGTATTAAAGGCTCTTATTCATGATTTTTAGAAAGGTAGGGATCAAACATATATGAGCGTGGATTTAGCTGTTTGTGTCAGATACTCGTGATTCTTTTAGGCACATTTTTCCTACCGCATTCAAAAGCATAGTCACTATCCAGTGAAATTACAGCATGAAAACCCTCATAGACTGTACAAGAGAAAGATGTCTAACTTAATATATTTTGATAATCTCACTCAGTTAAAGGCTCTGATTAAAAGAAATCCTTTAATGACGACAGAAATGCATATTCAGGCCCATTCACTTTGTCCATCAAGTTGCATTATACTTAGTGCTAAGTGTCAGCATAACTGAACTGTGGAAAAAAAAAGAGATTATGTTATTGAGAAATTGCTTTATTTGAAAATATTAGTCACTTAAAAATCCTCTATGTGGATATTTTTCTAAATGTGGACTTGTGCAAGGTTCTCAGGTAACCACAAGTAAGCATATGTTAAAAATCCTCACCTTTTGTCAATCCAATATGCTGCTAAAAAAATTAGCTGCAGAGCCTTGGCTCTTAACTAAGGTGCTAAAACTTTTGCTGTGCACTTTGGGTCCCTGACCTGATATGTCAACTAAGAGGGCAGATGACACATAAACTGGGATCAATCCCAGACTCGGGATGCATTGCCCCAGAGTGTGTAACCCTCTGGTTAGTGTGTGATACAAACCCTCCCAGTCTCAAGAGCCTGATTCACAGAGGTTATGAGATTTTAAAGGCACTCAAGTATTCCTAGCTGCAAATCAAAACGATGCTTAACAAACAGAACTGCGCTGAAGCAGCACATATTTTATTTCTGAGACTAAAATTTGGGCTTCAGATCATCTTATTTTGTCTTTAAAGTTATCTTGATTAGTGAAAAAATTTGGCACCTATTTATTTATTTGATGCAGGTCTGAATATTAAAGCAACACCGACTGAATAATTATAAACTGCAGAACTGTACTCCCATAGGTCTCATGCTACCAAGGTTTCTTTACACCACACACGTATGATAACTTGCATTCCATGTGCTATGTCAGGACTAACTCACTGACATTGTGTATTTTTTTTTTATTAGTATAATTTTGTGGAAAGAAATGTTGAAGAAAATCTGCAGGGTTGTATTTCACCTTGAAATTATAGAATGTCTTGGCTACAGCAACACGTGGATTACACTATCAGTGAGTTGCTGCTGAAGTCTTCAACTTGAATAAAGGAACAGAGAAGCTGCATTACTTTCAAAAGTTTGAGCACATCCATGCTACACACAGGTATAAGGGTGTGACAGGAATTCATACAAAAAATAGAAGTTAAAATTTCCTTCTAAGTCAGGAAAGTATAATTATTTCTGTTGCCAATATCTTGAGTTTTTAAGATAAAATAAAAACCTATTCTATTTACAATATTTATAAAAAGAAGAAAAAGAAAGGAGAAAGAAGGAAAAGGTAGGAGAAAGAAGGTAAAGGCAGGCGAAAGAAAAAGAAAAATGGCAGCAGTGACAGAATAGCCAGATGGGATAGTTATTTCCTTTGTGGGAAAACTGTGGTTTAGATTTCCCTTTGGACACATCTTCTTAAAACATAATTTTCACAAACTGCAAGGAGAACACTGACCCAAAAAAAGTGCTTTGAAAGTACTTCTGTTTAGTGTGAAATACTTACACTTATGTTCATAAAAATTTTGCCTCTCTTTTTGATACAATGCCCAAAAAAGTTCCCCCAAAACAAAGCAAGATTGCTGTCATTTGTTTGGTTTTTCTTCCACTGACTCCTAGCAGAGCTTTTTTCCCCACCAGCTATACACTGTCTTGAGTTTGTCAGTTCTCCAGAGCACTGGTCTTAAGTGCATTATTTCCTTTCCTCAAAAAGGTAGACACTAAAAATAGTATAAAGAGAAGAGCTACCATTTAGAAAATAAACAGAGCTCATTTAAACAGTTAAAGCTTAGGTAGTAACAATTACCTTGTTTGAATAAGTTAAAATGTAGCTCTTTGCTCAGCGCTAGGCAGCGAAAGGTGAAGATTGCATTTCTTAACCTGTTGACGTGAACAACTTGCACAGCATGTATATGTAGATGTAGAGTTTTAAATTTCTCAGAGAAATATCTCAATTGCTTCTTCCCATATGGAAGCTCCTTCTCCTCCCAGTAGCTCATGGGACCAGGCCAAGCCAAGCCAAACACACCTAGACGGCTTTTACAGTGTCATCTGCAGCTTTGTCACATATTTATTAAGTCACAATCATTGTTGTTCTCGTAACAAAGTGGATGACGTAGACCCACATACTAACACAGAGTCTTATTTTCTTTCCTTATATTCATCTACCCAGGCTTCAGTCCCAAAATACCTGCTGGGACTGTCAACACCACTTCTCAGTATCAAGATTCTGCATCTGAAGAGCATCTCTATTTGCTGCAATTAAATGTATTTCAGATATTCAAGTGTGCTGTGGTTACCCCGTAACATAAACATACTGGACTATGAAGAGATTTAACTTTTCTGAGTCACTGTCATCTTGCCACTCATTTCATTTTAAAAAATAACAGTAGTCACATGGATGAGTGGATCCAAGTTTAACTGGATTCCTTGGGGAACACTTAAAAAGCACATCAAGAATACAACTTCAGTGACACAGACCAAAGGTTGATAAATATTTTCAGCATGTTGGGTGCATTGGGGAAAAGAAGGAAAAACAACAGCAGCTTTTGTATCCTTGACCCTTTGCCTACTGTGCATTTTGGACAATCATATGCATGCAATCAGAGCCTAATGAGAGCCTCTGTGACTTGCCAAAGCTAAAGTTTGACCTCAATCAAAAAGTGATTTCTGCAGAGATGGAGGAGGATTAGGAAAAATGTATTCCAATTTCTCATCAGGCCAATGTTGACCAAGCTGAGGAATTAATCTTGCCCCTGTAGAATTAATATTTTATTAAAGAAACCCTGTGCCGAAGTTCTGAATTATGCAACCAAGCACTGTGCCAGACAAGTTTTCAGTGGCACAGTCACATCAGATTCTTCCCCACTATAGTAGGGGATACTGCAGCTGGTTACATCTGCACTAATCTGCCTCTATAGTTGATTTTTGGCTGAATTCCAGGGAATATTCTATAAGCCTTATAACAGTTTGGTAGGTTAGGGGAGTTTTTAAGGGGGGAAAAAAAGGCCCAAGACATCTTCAGATTCAACTGCCTTAATGTTTTACATGACTCAAAACTTCTCAATGTTTCATAAGCTCCAAGTATTTCATAGTGCATTCTCCACATATAATTTAGACATAATATTTCAGTTGGAAATGTACTCCTGCCCTTGTACAAGCACCATTCTGCAGAAGATACTAAACATTCATCTTATTACTGCAATATTGGAAATAAAATAACACACCTGATACAATTACTACTAGCTACATTAACAAGATTGCAAGGAGATAGTTGGAATGGGAGCAAACAATATTGCATTTTTCTTTACAGATGCCTGCCTGCTTCCGTTGAAAACTCTTCAGCTTAAGAACTGGAAATAACTTTTCAGGTGCACAGTCAGATTGCAGATCTCAACTTCTGTGCTCTACTTCTGTCCAACAACAAAGCCAACCTGTGCTACAGAAATGAGAACAAGATGTTTATGGCATGAACTCAGTTAACTTGTGTAGTGCTGAGACACAGTGTACATTCAGGGGTTGGGCACCATTAACAGTAATGAAAGGCTAGGATGTACATCCACAAGTTTTTACAGATGATGCATGAATGGATATGTATCATACTTCCTAAGGGCACTAAATCAGCAAAACAGCAAACCCAAAATTAAACAGCTTTAGCTAGAACACAATACATTGAATGACTTGTTTCTTTGATCAAATGGGTTTGTATGAAGGAAATCACAACCCCAGACAATACATATGTGAAATGAATATAAAGATAAGCAAAACAAAGAGCTCTGCTTGTGATGAAATTTTACATTTATTGTTCACAGTATTTGCAGCCTGATGGGATTTGCATTTTTCTTTATTTTCTCCTTTTTGGGGGGGAAGGATGAATATAAAAGCCCAGAGGAAAATAACCAAAAAAAAAGAGAAAAAAATCATAAAAGCATTTGGAGGGGAAAATATGGCACTCAAACATAGCATGCCCAACAAAAGAAATACCATGCAGTGTAGTCATATACCAGCATTAAGTGATTCAAGAGTGCCTCTCCCGACTGTTACTGTCACACTGCTATAACAATGGACTGGCATGAGTGGAGAGGAGAATATATTTCAGTTTTCTATTCCTTTTTTGTGGGCCATTTGTCTTCAGTTACAGATGTGCAATACTGTAGTTCCTCTGCGGGGCCTTGGGTTGCATAGACACCTGTAAATAATATTTCTTTTGAGGTAGCTAAACTATTTTTAAAAGAACAACACCAGTAGTTTTCTTATATTTTATGGTTAAAAAAAATGCTTGAAACCAAAAGACAGAAAGAAATTCAATTTATTTCTGATGTGAGGAACCATGTTTGCCAGCAGGTGCTTCCAGAGGTACCCTGAGGTCCCCCAGCCCTTGGTCACTCACATTTGAACTGCCACTTTTCCTCCACAGGAGCAGCTCTGCATCTCCCAGAGAGGGAGAGGGGGCAGGGCTGTGGGTCTGCAGCTGCCTCTGTGTGTACTTCAGCCACCACCTCACTATGGACCTGATGCAGTGGCTAAGAGGGAGGTCAGGGAAAGAGGATCATCTCAGTACTGCAGTCATCTCCAGAAAGGTTGATCTCTCACATGCTACTGTGAGTAGATCTGTAGGTAAATCTGGAAAAGAGGGTATGTAATCAGGACCCCTGTTCACCCAGGCTGTTTCTTTGATCCTGACATGGACAATACTGATCTGCCTACCAAGTATCTGTTTTACTTTTGAAGCCTCAGCAACTAACTTGGGGGGCAGGTTTTACTAGGGCCCAGTCTTGTACAAATTCGAGAATATATAACATGTAGACACTTTTGTCATTCTCATCCTATCACCACAGAGCTAGCAAAGTTTGGCTTATTCAAAAATTTCCCTAAGGTCTGACTTTATTGAGAATTTTCTTGCTGTACCCAACTACAATGCCTCTAATTCAAGCTTGTTTATTACAGTATTTCTCAATATGATCTCTCCATTCCAGTTACCCCAGCACAAACTGTGATGACCCACAAACAAAGAATTCATTCTCCCGCCTTAGTTTACATACCTGTTGGTGCTAGTTGGCATGGTTTGATAGCAGTACAAAATTTAATGGAGATTTTAACATAAAGAAAAGATGAGTCAATATCAATATGCTTTTCTAAATCATCGTAGACATTATTAATTTATTACATTCCCCATATACTGCTACAAATATTAGATAACTCCTCTCTCTGAGAAAATTTTATGCAAAAGGTGTATGTAAGCTTTTTACATGGGTTGCTAGTGGCATTTCTGTGGCTTCATCAAAAGAATGCATTAAGACTGCAATATAATGTATCCTACCTCATTTTCACTGGAATATCTGTAGGGAGAAGATTGAGATTTTCTCAGTTTTTTTAATGGAACTAAAATCCATTGCTTCCAAATGGAAAAACCTTATCATCTTCATTTCCCTTGTGATAGCTACTTTGTGTAAAAGAAAGGAAGTAGCAGCAGCAGCAGTAGTAGTAGTAGTACAACTGTTAATAAATGAAAAAAAATTGCCACTGTTCTATGGATAATTTTCTACCCTGGAGGACAACAAAGAAGAAGAGTGAGAGAGGAGTTTCAAACATATGTACATTTATTTCCATACTTTGGGCATAGCTGAACCCTGGAATTTTACATGTATGGTTCTGTACAACTGGGAGAGCTGTGCATCATCACAAGCAGCTGAATTTACTAACATTACTTTGAAGGGGTTAACATTCGTGCTCTGAGAAAGATTCTCCAGTTCCATTAATGAAAAAGGGGCTTTGTAAGCAAGTATTGTTTTAAAATGCCAGATTACCCTTGTAGTCTACAAGGAGATAAGATAGTCATAGACCAGAGCTAGTTTTCATTTTCATTTCCTTATTTTATTAGATTTGAAACAGTGAGAGTGGGCTGCAGTGATTAGTACAAACAGGAGAGCCACACTTAAAAGCTGTTAGGGTTTTTGTGTATCTGTTTAAGCTCCCCAGGCTAAGAAACAAGTCTATCCTTGCATGTTTACAATGCCTGCTAAGCATAACTGACACAGATTTCCAGACCCAACTCTAAGGGCAGAGCTCTTGTCCAAGCCTTGGACAACTTACATCAGATTCTTATAATCCACTCTGCTCTGCTATCAACAGCCATAAAAGGGTCCCCCTTGAGATAATTCAAAATGCTGCTGCTAAACTTTTCTTTCCTATTCATGGCTATGTGCTACCTTCGTGTAAGCCCTTCCCCTTTTTCACCATATGCAGCACAAATTTCTTGGTCTTATCTTCAAAGCCTATCGCAATTTTGCCCCATCTTACCTCTCCTGCTAGGTTCCAAATAGAGGCTAACTCCCACCTCGCTTCACAACACTCTCCTTTGTGCTCCATCCCACTCACAAGCCCTCACCAGCAAAGTTTCAAATCAAATGCACCTCCTGCACCTTCACTCTCCCAGGCCTGCAGCTCACAGCCCAACAAACAAAACAGGACTGAGCCTTATTTATCAGTCCTGGCTACTGGTTGCAGGGCTCCTCCAAAACAGTGATGCCATGCTCTAGACCCCGCTCTAGAATGCTGCCCAGGTGTTGCAAGTTTTACTTCTTATCATAGAATCATAGAATCAGCTGGGTTGAAAAGGACCCCTAAGATCATCAAGTCCAACCCTTGATCCACTACCACTGCGGTTACTAGACCACGGTGCTAAGTGCCACATCCAGTCTCTTCTTAAAAACCTCCAGGGATGGAGAATCCACTACTTCCCTGGGCAGCCCATTCCAATGTCTGATTACCCTCTCTGTAAAGAAATTCTTTCTAATACCTAACCTAAACCTCCCCAGCACAACTTGAGACCATGCCCTCTTGTCTTGTTGATAGTTGCCTGGGAGAAGAGACCAACCCCCACCTGGCTACAACCCCCTTTCAGGTAGTTGTAGAGAGTGATGAGGTCTCCCCTGAGCCTCCTCTTCTCCAGGCTGAACAGCCCCAGCTCCCTCAGCCTCTCCTCATAGGACTTGTACTTGAGTCCCTTCACCAGCCTTCTTCCAGCAGCAGAGCTGATTTCCACTTCTTGAAATGCTTGTGCAACTGCATCCTCATGTTCAGTAGGTAACAGGATCTCAAGCAACGTTGGTAATATTAGGTCAGCCTTATTATAGTGCAATGAGGCTCGGGGATTTAGAGATTAGTATGCAGAAGAATTTATTCTCTTACTTTTCTATCATTTAGGCCAGAGTGTAACCTCGGTTATCCAGGGAGATTTCCCAACCTGTACATTTATTATTGTTTGGCATCAGGCTCAGCAGTCTGATCCTTAGCTGTCAGAGATCCCTCATCTGTATCACTTTTTCCATTGCCGGGCAGGGCAGTTGACTTGTGCACAACACACAGCTTGTAAAATACAAGCACATTACTTCACACTGTGCATGTGCTCCTGAGCAAACTCCCAGCAAGATACCACATACAGTGTTTGGAGAAAATTGTTGACACTTCCCCTAAATGTTCTGGCTGCTAGTGTGGGCTTGCATATCTATCCACCTAATACTCAGGTTTGACAGTAATGTGAATTCAGCATGTCAAGGGAGGTGGTACTTAGAGATACTGGCACGAGCAAGGCAGGTGGAGCCTAGGAGGCTTTTACATTGCCAACAGCAGCTGCCCTTTTTATGCAGTCTCTCCCCTTTTTTCCCCCCTTTTTTTTTTGTATGTGGTGTGTGTGTATACACTGGATTTGCTTCATTGCAAATGCTTCCAAGTAATACTTCTGTCTACAATCCAATTGACTTGTATAAGAGTTGGCCATTGGCATTTCAAACCTGATTACAATTTTAATCAGATTCACATGAGTTTGCAGTCAGCCAGTTCAGTGGGCTATCTAAAGCTTCATTAGGGAGACATCTTACTAGCCACATCAATCAGTCAAACAGAAGCAGGATGCTAATTCTGGATGGCGATCTTCCACCTGAGCTTGCATTGTTAAGGATTAAAACTGAGATGAAATTTATAAGCAAAAATTGAACTCATGTATTTATGTATCTTTTCATTATAATAAAAATAATTTCACTTTCAGGTTTCCTATGCATATCATTCATGTACGACAGATAATTTGGGCAAGGCAAAAACCATGTCTGGCACTAAACCTATGTGAAAAAATAGCTCTTCTTTTTGAACTCCTTTATCTGAGTAAATAGAAGCAAGTGTTCTATTAAGTCACTTCCTGCTTGTATTTGTTATGTATTCGTGGGTTAGGACACAGGCAGGTTCAGTGATCAAGAAAAGGAAAAACTTACCAATGCTGTCTACAGTTATTAAGTCTCCCAAATCATGATCCATCTTGTCAGAGGACTTCATGAGGGCACCTGGCTTTGCCATGGCTTTTCTTCTCTAATCTTGTTTGCTTTCTTTGTTTTTCTTCCCTGTCAACAGATATTTGCCCTGAATCTATTTGGACTATAAATGCCCAATGAGTTAAGACCTGAAATGGAAAGTCGATGCTTCAAGATACCACCAAAATTAATCTCACCAAAAGCAAACATGACACATGTCTAGTCTCAAAGTGAGAAGATTTCACTGTACAATTCTATCACTAGCACAGCTGAAATGCAGCCTTGCTGCCTCACACTTTTCCTACCAAACCCCAGAGATTCCCACTCTTCTTAATGTTTTTAACACCAATGTCCCTCAGCTGCACAGATGATTATTCATGCTCTTCTGGCATTCAGAGGGGGCAGATGTATACTTGAATGTGTAGCCTCACAGAGGTACCTGAAACGAAGGACCAGCCACAAAGTTGTATCTTGCTGGCCACATATTTTAAGTTGAACAGCTAAATGCATCTTGATTTCTGGGCTAGTATTTTCAACAGCACTTCTGTACTACTGAATGCCCACATAACTCTAGGAGGCTGGTTTTGCCCACCCTTGAAGTTCACAACTGAGCCTGTAAGCTCCACAGCGAGCTATTCTGCTTTCTATGCTGTCCAGAAGTGCATCCATGCTTTTAAGCTGGTACAGTGAACCAAAAGGCAATTGAGTGTATATGTGCTGTGTGAGTGAAGAAGATATAAGTAACTAAACACTCTTGAAGTTACCTTAAGCTTTTGCTACTAAAATGAATCAGGTTTTGCATAGAAGATGAGACCTTTCAAATACTGGGTAGTGCAGTGGCAGACAAATCATACCAAAGAGCACAATAGTTTCCATTATACACTAATCACCACATTTAAAATTGTTATCATCAGATTATGTGGATGCATGATTCACAGCCCACTCCCTGTCTCCAAAGAATCGTTTTTTAAGCAGGCTGCCACGCGCCTACTGCACCTGATTGTTTCATCGGCACATTCCAGCTAACAAAGGCAGACGAGCCAGGGCAGAGCCCAGGACACTGATACACTTGTTCTATCCCCACAGGTGTAGCAGCCTTCTGTTTTGAAAGCTTCTGGGTGTAGGCGTTAGGGCTGCATTCTTTCTTTAATTTGTACTCGCTTCTTTTGGAGTCAGATGGAACAGCAGCCAAGTGAAGAGTGCAAAGAAGGAGCAAAAACTCGTATTCAAAAAGCCCGGCTTGGACATGGACCGTTACGGCAGATCCTGAACCCTTGTTCTCAGACAGAGGAAGAAAGGGGAAAGAATGGAATGACACAGGGGTTTTTTAATATTAAAAGCTCCTTCCTATCCTCATGTATTTTTGCTCAATGTTTCTGGCAGAAAATATATTCTATATAACACACAACAAAAGAAAGTTCCATGTGAATTGATATTTTATGTATAACTATTGATACAAGCCATGATTTACACAGCAGTATAAGTGTACATTTCATATATCTTGTTTACAGTTTTTAGAACTAACTATTATTTATATGGTACTACGATGTACATACTGTTTTATTGTTAAACAAGCAGAGGGGAGGCCACATTCTCCTCCCAGGTTACACCATCTCAGTCCAGAACAGATCCTCATACCCATTCAGTTTGACCCTCTTGCACTCTCACATGCTGATTTCCTCAGCTGTGCCAGTTATAACTCAGAAGCTCCAGTACCCAAAAGCCAACAGTCTTCTAGATTAATGTTTGGGCAAGGAGTTGAATTGTAAGCATTATAAATTGAAGTCACTTATGTAGTTGGAAAACAGTTGTGTCAGAGGTAACGTGTTACCTTCTGAAAGGATGGGACAGGTCACTCAACACCCCACACAGTCACTGCTACCTCTGCTGAGGTGGCCTGGCCCACAAGATTTCTCGTAGTGAATCTTTTGACAACGACCGGTTCACCAGGATTTTTATGGAGTTTTACTAGTTTCTTGTAGCTTAATGAACTCTGTCTGCATTGCATTGGAGATCATAGCTGGCCAGTTGGGAGATTAACTCACTGATGCTTACAAAACTTCTGTGAGCAAACTGAGATTTGTATGAAAATTCAATATGAACAGGAACAATTTTCATGATCCCTAAAAGGTAGAATAAAATGTGCAAATCTGACATTCATAACTCCTCCTCATAGCTCAGTGCTCTGTGCTTAATTCTCCACAGATGGAGCTAGGAAGTTACCCTTGCCTTTATTAGAGAAAATATTCAGGAAGGTGAATTTCTTGTAGCTCCACCTGTTTTTAAAACCAGTTTCAAATAAAACAGAATTCTGGAGGGTGGGGGGGGGGGGGGGGGGGGGGAAAAGTCCTCAAAAATGTCTTCTTTCTTTTTCCTTTTTATTTTTTTTTTTCCACCAACCCGGAGTTCTGTTATCTTATACTTACTTTGATAAGCTACCTTCAGCTTTTCTGTCTGCACATGCAAGGCAGCAAATCCAGCCCCATTTCCAATGCAAGTTTAGACAACGTGGCTAAATTAACAGCTTGAACATTAGAAAAGAGATTAGGATAATTAATGCCAAGATGATAGAACTAGGAATGTTTTGTACTGTAGGTAGGGCCACTATTTGGGAGGCCAAAAGAGGAGTTTTACCACCAGCTTGCAACAGGTTCTAACAGTGGATCTTGAAAACTGGAATTACATTCCCCTGAAATGTTTGAGTCATACTTTCAAAAACATGTGCCACAAGCTGGTCTTCCAAAGTGGAAGCCCCTGAAATATACCTTATTTTCCCCATTTTAACAAGAAACGCTTCTATTCTAGAAAATTAAGCATTTCTTTGGATTACTATGTGGGCTTAAGTTCAGAGTTGGCCAAAGGAGCACAGGTTTGACACCTTAAAGAACAGAGTAGCTGCTATCTATCTAGAGCCCAGAAACTAATTCAGGATGGTGTTTTGGGGGAGGGTTTTGGAATTAAGAGATATTTTATTTCCTTGCTCCAGGGCCTGCTCAATGCCCTCCCTAAAGACACTGAGATCATGAAATAATTAAGAGCATATTGACCTGAAATCATTATTTACTGTCGAACTGCCAGGTTCATTGCACAAAATGCACTACATAAACCTGTACTGGGAATAAATGGCACTGGTTATACAGACCCAGTCAAATTTCAGGAAAAGATTTTCAAAGCCAAAGGGAAAGGGAGATTTTTGATATATGTCTGAATAATTTACAATGTGCTAACACCAGTGAAATAAGATGGATAAGAATTTTAGTATTTTAAGAGATATTTTTGCAAAAAACAAACACAAGCTTTGCAAAGTCCAGTTTCAGAGTTCTTCATCTTTCCTGGAGCTTGTAGATTCCTAAAATCAAATGAAATCACTATTCCCAGTCTCACAATAGAGCTTGATTTCTACAGAGGTGCACTGACACTTATCCTTAAGATTCCCATTGGCTTCTCGTAGTACTGAATCCCATGAGAAAAGTCAAATTTCTCCAGAAACACCTTTCAACTCCCCAAGAAAGGAAGTAAAATATAAGAATTTCTTTCATTAGAATCATGAGTTTGGTCATCCTCTGTTTTAAGGCAAAGTTTGCTGTTAGTATGTCTGCAACCTTTTTTGACAGATACCAGAAAAATGGATTTTAGAAACGATGTGAAACAGAGAAGCAAGAATGTTGAAAGATAGACACATGGTTAAACCGGTAAGTAGAAATGGCCTGATTCTGGTAAGTGCTGAGAACTCAAGGTCCTGTTAGTTCCCATTCATATCACTGGAAATCTGATACGCTAAAAACATTTGATTTACATTTCCATAACTGTCTTACCTTGGTACCAGAAGACAGGTCACCAAAACCTTCTGTTGTAATGCCCAGCCTGAGAGGACGTAAAAAGACTCAGGTTCAGAGGACACGGGCTCAACACTGCCCCAAACCCTAGCCCTCCTAAAGTCCAGAGTTAGAGCTGCTCACTCTAAACTGGGATACCCAGAAGTACTCATTTCATTTGAAAATCCAGACTTTTATTTCCCTAGTCTCTGCACCCAGGTGTGAATATTAAGTAGAAAACAAGTAAGTGACTGAAAAAGCTGCTCCCTGAATCATCAGAGCTGAAGCCATCAGAAACACTTTCAGAGTTTTTCTTCCATCTCTTCTCAGGAGAAGTTGCTGGAAAATCACTTCATCAGGGCCTTCATATCCCAAAGCAACAACATATTCGTTTGATCTGCAAACTGCTCTGTCCTCAGCAATTTGTGGCTTTCTGTGTACCCTTACACCTCCAGTTTGAATCTATCCAAAAAAATATTCCTCCCCAAAACACACATCCTTTTGTTTACTTTTACCTACCCTCCTGCCTGTTGAGCTGTACACTGCTCTATTATGTGGTCTCTGTGTTTTCCAGGCAGATTTTCCTCATCTAAGGGATCTCTCAAGTGAAGGTTATTTGAATAAATGAGGATGATATAGCCCACCCACCCTAAGCCCCCTATTTGTCTTCTGAGAGTTGGCCTTTACGAAGAGCCAAGAGCTTTTCTTTGGACTACAAAAGTCTAGAGGGAGTCCTTTGCTAATATGAATAGACATACAGGCTTTCAAAGTAATAATTTAGATATACAGGCAAATAAAGCCTAGATATCTTAGAAAAACAGACCTTAGAAGGTTTCTTCTCTCGCCGCAGAACATGAGCTAACCGCAGAACTAATTTTTATGATCTCTGCGAATCTGAAACACAGTTCTGGGAATTCCAGAATTCCTAAGTCCAGCCATACCAAATTATAACATTTTAGTTTGTGTGTGTACACAGAGAAGTTGTCTAGGGCCTTGTAGCTGTATCTGCCCAAATGAGTACTTCCTTGAGATGCCCTAACAATCACAGCCTACTGATATTTCACTGGACAGTAATTTTGCTTTCTCTATCAAACTCACTCATATCACCATGGCAAAGCTTATACTTGAAGATGTAGGATAGGGTTGTTGCTGAAAGAAACATTGATAAGGGAAGGTTTTACATATTGATAGAGTGAACAGCTACAAGCAGGATCATGCCAAGTGATGCTTAAAGGTGGGGGCTGGGAGATGGAGGGGCTCTTTTTGTACTGAAGGCACTGCTGAATATCAAATAGCAGGTATCAGAGTGGCAGCTTTTGTTTTCATAGCCTATTGAAAAGTTAACGAAGTAAAGAAGATATAATCATTCAGGTAAAGCAGGATACGAAGCAGGCCAGGGCTTGCACTAAAAATGCATAAAGTTATTTCACTAAAAGACAGAGGCACTTGCCCATGGCAGGTGCAAAACTTAGGCATTGCTCTGATTGCCTCAAGAAAGGAAAAAACCTGCAGAAAATGTTAGGACATGTTCTAAGCCTCCTCAACAGCCTTTCTTTTTTTCTTTTCCTTTTCTTTTTTTTTTTTTTTTTTTTTCTGGTTGAATACTTTAGGTCATATCTTTATTGTCTGCCAGCAAAGGCTGTGGTTTTCAGGGCTCCAAGCAATTGGGGAGGGAGAGCACACACAAAAATCTTGAGTGGTTTAGAGAAGTCTCTGAATCAAGAGATTTCACGACGAAGATGATATGGCAGAGCTTTAAAGTATGTGTCTACTGTAAACCAGAGAAAGGACAATATTTGAGGCTGACTCACGTCTGTCTGACTCTGCCTCATGGGTTGAAGGAAAAATGTCAACCTCACCTCAGCTGCCACTTGAAAACTCTTGAGTGTTTGGTTTCCTTGGTTTCCCCTAGCTGTTAGGTGTTCAGGTCCTCCTGCTTTTGAGACATTCGTGCCCCCATTGCTCTCAGCATGTACACATATTGCCATCTCACAGCATGCCAAGGTTTACATCAGTATCCTGTCCTCCTCACCTTCCAGGGACAAGTAAGCCAGCTTGCCTGGGGAAGCCAGAGTAGGCAGAACCACAGGTAGACTCTTGCCTGTGGCACAGCTGTGTCCTGGCAGCCACCTGCAGCAGGGCTCTGCCAGTGGCTCTGTACCATACAGCTCCTGTATGGACTGAAGGGCCTGTCATGTTCGGGAGGACACTCTCACCCCCTGGCTTTACAAAGGAAAGGCCCAGAATTTGGGCCCACGTGTCACTGTGTGACTCACTGTTCATTCAACCCTGCAGCTGGCCAAGCCCAGCTCTTATGTGTGCTCAGCAGAGACCACAGCCACACCAGGAGGGCATTCTGTGCTCAAATCCATGACTATAAGGCAAGAGGATATGCTGGAAGCAGTGGAAGCTCTTGCAAAGCAAAATCCTTAAGATTTGATGAATCATCAAGTGAAGAACCTCTCAAAGCTGCCAGAAAACACAGAAAAAGACAAAGGAACTCTTTTGATATCAGAATAGTCAAGAGATGCCAATTTGTTCGGCCAAACCCATCACTCTGAGATAGCACATGGATATCTGTTTTCCTAGCTGCCTGCTTTTGAAATGGTTAGAGACTCCCACTAAAAGCAAGAGGTGAAGGGGATGGAGTTTAAAGGAAATTACAAATTTGGACTGGAAATTTAAGGTACTTAAAAACAAGTTCAACTTCTCACTATCATCAGGGAAAAAAAAAATGGAAGCAGCCAAATTAATGCTATACCTTATTGCTCAAGCTCAGCAGTACCTGGAAGACTTAGAAGCAGGCACTGACCTGCATGCATTTTTCCAGTCCCAGCCCTTGATGATATGAGTAAGAGACAGGAAAATGGAGAAAGCTTTGAAAATACAGGCTCAAAGGACAGAAGTAAGTGCACAAGTGAGTTGTTTTCAGCAGCAGCTGCTGCACACCGAGAACTGTAAATCTAGTGAACTTCCTTGCAAAGCCTATGGCAGAGGCACTCAGGCCAGGAAGAAAATTCCCTCTTGGATGAAGGTTTGTTTGTTTGTTTGTGAGATTGATACCCACACAAGCAAACACACACCTGTCTCTCTCCCTTCCTCCCTCCTGTGCACAGTCAGGAGCAGTTTGTGTAGGAGAGGCCTTTGGTAACCTAGCTCCTCCTGTCCCAGCAGCTCCTTGCTTTCCCTGGCAGTCACTGAAGCAAATGGATCACGGAGTACTTCCTCAGAGAGAGGAATTTTGGTGCCTGCAGGTAGACCGAGCACAGGGGAGAGGCACAGTTATTGCAGTGGTTTCCTGTTAGCCTGTCGCTCACCAGCCTTCCAGGCACACTCCTTTCCTCGTAAGGCAGGCCACAGCACACTGGATCTTTCCACATCAAACCCAAATGCTTTTTGACTTTTACCTCCCTGCCATCCTTTTCGCCTCATTTCCCATCCCCAGTTCCTCTCCACTTCATGTGTGTGTTTTGAAATAACTCACCAATCAGTCGTCTTCTGTGAGCCAGATAAGCCATAGGGCCACAGGAGAAAGAGATCAAAAATACCACTTTTCTTTTGGAAAAGCTCTGCAGCCTTCAAGTTTGTAGCTACCAGATGGCTAGAAAGCAATTGTGGTGACTGCTTGGACTCAGGCCGTCTGTCCTAAGGCAAGGACTCTAGGTGAGAACAGTGCTTCAGTGTACTGCAAGGGCCAGCTGGTGGATGGAAAGAGCTTGGGCAACTAAAACAAGAATTGAGGAGTGCAGGCTACTGTCATGTGTATTCAAGGTAATGGAGTCGCTGCATTGCTGCAGGTCTACTCCATGTAAGACTCAGTGCTCTTAAAGACATTTCAAAACAACTTTCAGTCTATGTGCACTTTCAAACTCTAACAGTTTCAGATTCAAATTTAAACAGAGTCATAAATGCAGGGAAATACAACTTTATTTGGCCAACGTTATTGGGATAAGCATTGGAAACAAGAAAATACCTAAAAAATTTTGTTTGTGACTATCTTCACAGAAGTTGATCAGCAGTATGAAAAAAGCAATAATAAACTACCAAAAAAAGAAACATAATAAATAACAACATGGAAGAATACTAATTGAAATGACAGAAAAACTTAAAAATTATGGAAAGAGACTGGTTGAGAACAGGACATCAGTAAAAACACTTCTGGCAGATGAGAGACAAATGCGTCCATAACTCTAAAGGTCTCCTATCACCTTTGTACAGAACTCTCTACAGAGTTTACGTTATAAGCATAAATAAGGCAATACGTCAGTGAGGCCTGCTCCAAGTAAGGAAGATGTGAACCCTTGCTGATAGTAGGGGATTTTTCCAGCACAAAGGAGTATAGTTTGGCAGAGGAGACATGAGAAAATACTGGACTCAGAATTACAGCATGATCCAAGATCTCAGAGTAGGATCTCTGTCCAGATTCCCAGCCTGCCTGTCCACTCTCAGTCACTACAGCCAAGGATTATTTTATGTCAATAAATCCAGCCCTTTTCCAGGGAATAGGAAATTCATCCAGTGTGGATGAATTGGCTGATATAAGAAAGGAACAGCTCCAGAGAAAATAATTTTAATTAGACTGTAAGAGAGGCAGTGCAGGCAAACAGTAGAAACTAAAAAACTCAAGGGAAAAGGCAAAGCTGATTCCAAAAGAATAAACCCGAAAGAGAAGTGTGTATCTGATGTGTCATTGTATCTGATGTGTCATAAGTGTACTTTTCAATTCTCTGAAATGGAGGGAAAAGATGTGACCTGCTAACATGTTGTTGCCTTCCTCTGGGATAAAGGGCATAACAAGCATGAAGAATCTCCCGTCCTCTAGCAAAGGACTGATACCTGCAGAGACCACATTTTCCACAAATTATAGGTTAAAACAGAGTATCTGATTGCATTTTTAGCAGAAACTGTGATTCTAGAACTGTCTTTTTTTTTAAGGTAGCAGCCACTTGTTACCTATTATATAATGAAAAGGAAATTCTAAAAAAAATTTAGAAAATAAAATTCTACATTTTAAATTATAGACAACCATCAGATCACCCAGATCCTGGGCCAGTAGAAAGTGGCAAGTATTCTGAGCTGTAATTAAAAGGAAAAGTAGACTTTTTCAAGCTATTGTTCAAAAGCAACTTGAGAGGACTGAATTTTCCTATGAAGAGCTGCTCTGACAAGCTTTTTATTACTGAAAAGAGCAGGTTACTCCTGAAATTTCTGCTACTTAATGCTCAAATCTGAGTAAAGGTTTTTGCAAGAAGCCTCCTCTGCTCTGCTGAGTAAGCAATCTCAGCACTGGTTTAGCCTTGAAGCCACACTTTACTAAAGGCCCGAATCAGACTGTCATCTAAAGAGTACTGCCCTGGTTTGCCCTCTCTGACTGCTATATTGCAGGGGTGAAATGCCACCAAATGGACTAAAAGTAATATTAACAATCGTTTTGTAATTATCTTGGCAGCACATTCACTGCAATTACAAAGAAATTGTATTTAACCATGTTTTACAGGTTTAATTTTCTGTTCAATTAATGCAATTATTTTGCAACTGTTAATCTTAACTTTAGCTCAAATACTTAATACCAAGGGAGGACAAATTTTTAAAGAGCTTTATGGAGCTGATTTGTTGTGTGTATAATAATGAGATCAGGTTGTTATAAAATGAAGGAATTCTTTATTAAACAGTCAGCTTTACTGACCTTAATTGCAAGCTGCATCTCTACACGGCACCTGTACATTCTGATGTGTTGTCATAACCCTCAGAGCTATGTAAACAAGCAAGTCCTGTCGTGTTGCTGGCTGACTCCTGCAATCACAGACAGACAAAGTGATCTCCAAGGAGTCAGGTATATGTACGTACATTTAAAAAAAAAAAATAAATAGAGAAGAAAGAAAGTAAAGAATGAAGGAGCAGTGGTTAAGCAACAGGACATTTTTTTAAGAATATATATTTAATGGGGAAGAAAACTCAACAGGAATACAAGATCTCAGAAACTCAAAGGGAATACAAGTGCATCTGAACAGCTAAAGTCCTGATTCCACAGTCTCCAGTTTCCACAGGTGATGGGGAAATCTGATTTCCACAGAGGTAAACCCAGCACCTCTAGGAAAAAGCTGACTTCAGCATCTATATTTTTTAATCCTGGTTTGAAACTGGGATTCTCCTATTTTCTCGAGGCAAATTTTGAAACATGCAGTTCTCAGCAACAGTTCCTCTGGTTCATCCTCAGGTTTTTAAAAGGAAGATTTATAAGTCAATGCTGCGCTGGTAGGAGTACGAGCAGCCAGATTCCTAGCTGGCATAAATCACCATCATTCCACCACAGTATATTGTGCAACATTGATTTACACCAGCTATGAAATTAGCCCACAGTGCTCTGCTATGAAAAAAATATAACTCCCGGCAGCAGCAAGGAGGTGAAAACCTTCAAGCTAGCCTGATATTTATCTGTCTGGACCAGACAGATTTTGATCACAGTCACATTCCCCTTTCATTTATCCAGCTAGTGCTCCTTGGCTCCAGAGGTGAAATTTTCAGAAGAGACTAATATTAGACTGAACTGCTTACACAGTGGGACCAGTGTGAAGCTGAAGCTAAGTAGTTTACAAAATCTTGGCAAAGTCTACTCATTCCCAAGTTACAATGTGCACCGGGCTGTTTCTGACAGAATGAGATGCACCCAGAGAAAAATAGGACTTTCAGGGAAAAGGTGGACTTTCAAGAAAGAGATTGAGTCTGGTGGTGTGTCTGTATGAGAATGACTGAATAAAAAAAAAAAAAAAGAAATTTTGTATGGTCATCTCTGCCAGAGTTTCAGTTGGACAGTTCATGGTCTCATCCTTTGAAAATTCTCATCTGAGAAACACGTGACATCTCTCTGTGACATTCCCTCCATTCCTTGTGATATTGCCTTTGAGCTTCAGAAAACCACAAAAGTTCATGAAATAAATATCTTGCATTTGACCGTACTTTTATCTGCAGCAGTTATTAATCTAAAAACACCTTTTAGCAGAATTAAAATACTGAGTCAAGCATCAAAGTTCTGATTATTCTGGCTCTAATGTATGCACTGTGGTGTGTGCTTCCATTTGATCAAACCATCTGCAGCAACAAGGAGACACAACTTGCTTGTAAGTTCAGACTTTGCTTTGAAATAGCCAAAGATTTGCCCAGAAAGGAGTCTTTTGAATCAACCAGTGTTCTCAGACACTTGGAGAGCAACTGCCAGATAAACCGTTTCAAACAGTGATTATTCAAGCCCTGCAAGCAATACCTGCTCATAGCACACTTTCCTTTGCCACACCATGTGATCGGAGAGGAGTTTCCACACATCATTTTCTTATTGACGGAAATCAGAAATTATGCCTTTATCACTTTTCTCTCAGACTGTCTTGATACCTGGGGTCAAAATTCTTTAGCACATACACAAAAAGCAAACAGTGTTGGTGGTTGTTGCCTTTGATTTTTTTTTTTTAGAGTTTCAACTTTTTTCAGGTTTTGCTTTGTTTTTGCCCAAAAGGCAAAGCAAAATACAAAACAAAAGTTTGCTGCATGGAGACTGAGGAAGGCTGCATGCAGCTGAGGAAGGGCAGCTTCAGCCACTTTTCCAAGCCCACACGTTCCTGCAAGCCCTCTCAGAGCTCTGCCGCACATCTGTGCACACCTGCAAGGTGGTGTGCAGCTCGGGGAGGTGTACATGTTAATGTGAGTGCCCCCCTGTGGTACTGTACCGTCAGCTGAGGTTTAGGAAAGAAAAGCCACTTGTTACCCTGCAATAACCTGTTCTTGTAGAAAGCATCAGGTTTCACAGCAGGTTAGCTTCCCTGTGCTGTACGAGCAAAACAATTAGAATAAGCTGTTGGAATCACCCCTGGTAAAGCCAATCTGGAAATGCCCCTAGGAGCATGGGAACGAAGTGGTGAAGCTCTTCACAGTGTTGAAGCAGTATTGAACAATGTCATTAAGGGCTGGGTTCAGCCGCAGTTGTGAGTTATTATGGTTTGTTTATTGTTAGCACTGCCTGGCCAGGCCTTTGAGGCAGAGGAGCTTAGTGTGTGAATGGCAGCATTTGAGTGAGAGTCACCACCGCCATTCACTTCTGATCCCAACAAAGCTGTACTCTTCAAAGCTGGATGACAGCGCAAGAGGGCCCAAATGTGAAAACAGCTTCTAGGCAGAGGAATCATCAAAATTCCTCAATCAGCTCTAATATTCTGAATTAAGCTTGGACAATCTTGTAGCTGCTTCTCTAACTGAATGTAGTGGCAGCAGAAGCAAGCTGGAGTGAAGCAGCTTCAGATGAGGTGTGCCATGTACTTCAACACCACTTCCCTTTCCCCAGTATGGTGGGAAGCCACCACATGGTCTTCCCCAGTGGAAGGCTGCTTGAGCCCATGGGCAAAACTCCACCAGCGTCCTTCCCCCAAGGCTGACTGGAGCAGGAAGGGAGAAAACTTGAACCCTTACAAGGCCTGTGACTTTTTGCCCTTACTTCTGCCATCTGCTTTGGAAACCAAGGTACTCAGTTCCCCTCCTTTGAAAAAAAGGATAACTGCTCAAGTCTGGATCATAAACCTCCCTTCCTTATCTTTCCACTCTCTTGTGTTGAGGGTGACTCTAGGTTCTCATTCACACCTTGGGAAGCTGCAAAGAACCAATCACTCATTCTCCTTTCCCTGGAACCTCTTGTTTACCATGCTCTTAATGTCACTTGTTCAACTGCTGACTTCTTTGCTACCAATATCTCTTTAATCCATATCTCCAGTCAGGAATTCCAACAAAGAGGTCAGATGTTCTCAGTCAACCATGTAATAACTCCATTTTCTCTTGCTTCGAAAATAATTTGGGGTGAGTTTTTTCCCTACACGCAGTAAGATGCAGTAAAGAAGGTAGGAGGGGTGGCAGGGGGTGGGGTTAGCCTACACTTTTAGGCAACTTAATTTTAATTCTTAATTTCAATTATTCTCTGAGAATCAGGGCTGAGACCTTGAGGTTTCACTACTCTTAATGACAGTCTGTGTGAAAACCACCCCACCTGTTTCATATCTATCTTTAGATACTGTGTCAGACTTTCAGAACCCAGGTTTGAAAATGTTGCCCATACCTATTTACTCATCCTTGTAATTAGATAACAGTGATGGGAGGAGTTCATCTGTCTTTTACGCAATTCAAGTAAGGGCATGTCCACTACCTTTCTCTGGAAATTACTCAGCCTAATAGCCTTGCTTTTTAAATGTTTTTCTTGACAATCAATTGACTTAAAAAGCTTACTCTCTTTTCAATTTGAAAGTAATTTCATTCTCTCTTCTTAGCCTTTGTGAAAAGTATCTCACCATTTGAAGGAAATATTAGACAAATAAGTCTGGATTATGAACTGCAGTTTTCAGACATTGCCAAAGATTCTCAAATATTATTTGTAGAGGTTCCTTGTATTGTGCATCAGATCTCAGTCTAACTCCTCCTGGCACTTTTATCTTTCCATTAGGCCCATGAAAAGGAGAGGCAGTTACTGTCTATTTTGGTGCATGTATTAGAATATGGAGATCCCCTCAGGAACTGACTGCAACTAGTTCATTATTGGCTTCCTTTCTAGAAAGCTCCCAGATGGCAAGCAATGTATTTTCAGTCACCACCAGACTAACTTCACTTTGAACAAGTGACCTAGAATGGTATCTCATCATCAATCCACTGAGCCATCCCATCCCCATAAACACAGTTTCACTTAACAAAATTGCATTTGATGAGTAATTAATCCAATTTATGTTTTAATCCCTCTGGTATTTCAAAGAAAAAAAAATTAAAGCAGCTAGATATTGAGGAGTACAAAGTAATATTCTCCTGTTAAGTCTTTGGGGAGGGGAGGGGAGGGGAGGGGAGGGGAGGGGAGGG